>NW_024704743.1:80559110-80711901 GCF_018977255.1 Callorhinchus milii
CACCTTTCTACAGACCATAGAGATTGATTTTTTAAACCAAAAAATAATAATCCTTGCATTTTATATAGCACATTATCAAGTCGTCGAGGATTTGACTGTGAAGTATTGTGATTGTGTATTTGTAGGCGAGCGAAGCAGCCAATTTGTACATAGCAATGTTCCACACACAGTCATGAAGTAAATGATCCATGAAGCCATTAAATCAGTTTTATTTATGGATTGAACATACAACCGTCTGAATTAGAAGCAAGAGTTCTACCCAATGAGTTCTAGCTACAGAGCCAGGCTGATGATTGTTGAAATAGCCATGCTATAAAGTAGCCCAAGGTATATACTCACAGAATTCTACAACACAGATGAAGGCCATTTGGCCCATTGTGCTTGTGCCGGCTCTTTGAAAGAGCTATCCAATTAGTCTCACTTTCCAACTCTTTTCCCATTGCCTTGCAATTTCTTTCTTTTCAAGTAAATATCCAATTCCCTTTTGAAAGTTATTATTGAATCTGCTTTCACCATCCTTCCAGGCAGTGCATTCTAGATCGTATATGCCTGAATATAAGCTCAGCATTTTTGAAGGAAGAAATTCATAGTAAGAATACTGGAGTCTAATTGACCTGTATTTTTTAAATTGAGCCTTGCTAAGACTACACACCTTATTTATTGTCTGCTTAATACATCCATTCCCAAATCCCATAGTACTTTCTCACTTTCACTTCTCTCCAGTTGGGTAACACCTAAGTGTCAAAGCATTTGGGTGGGAGCTTTACACAGGAAACGCCATTTCCTTGTACTTTGCGCTGTGGAGTTATTATCTAGGTTAATTGTGCAAATAGCTAACTTGTTGACTATCATTTGAAGGTTATTCGACTGGCTAGCTCAGTACTGAGAGCGGAGTTGTACACTTCCACTGCTCGAGCTTAGGGATGTTCAATCGTGTGTTTATGAATATAACCAGTGCATCAATTTGAGCCACACCAGGAAGTACCTGCTCCCAGTCTGACCATTATCAAACATCACCCATTGTTGTCAGTTGGAAAGGAAGGATACCACCCAGTTAAAGTGTACCTCTACTGAGCTCTGGATTGATTAACGGTTCCATGGAAATCTGGGGAAATGATGTCAAAGACAAGTGTGAGTCATAAAATTAAATAATGTCAAACCTGCATGGGAATTAAAATAATTGTGCTCTAACAATTGATTCCTGGTCAGATGTCGCACTCTGGTTCATATTCAAGGGATATGTTTTGGTTGGGGAATGCATAAATCATCCAAATTACTGAAGGTCAATCTGTGGCGGAAAGACTGGGCTTGTTCACAGCTCATTCTCACTCTTCAACTTGGAAAGAAGAGAAACCAGGCAGGCTGGACTGAGGTCAGGTGGGGAATAAAAGATTCAACAAGTCATACCACACCAGTCAATTTTTTTATGAGCATAGAAAATCAGGAGAAGGGGTCGCTATTGAGTCTATCGAGCCCAACCCTTCAATTTATTAGATCTTGGCATATCATTTAATGCCCAATGCATACATTTCTCAGTGCTTTATAGCTATAAAACAAAAACGTAGCAAAGCGGATAAGTTTAATATTGCTCCAGAGGTTACAATTTACACTTAAAATGTCACTGCCCTGCCAGAGATTTTTCAAGATTGTGATCAATCAATCAATCTTGGAAGGCAACAACTAGGTCTCATCAACTGGGAATGCCCTGCCACTTAGCAATTGTTCAATGTTAGATACCACAAGACTGCTAGTTCTGTTATTAACAGTGTTTTGTGTTGGCATAAATATCACATTGAGTGCTAAAAGAACTGTGAACTTCACCGCATTATTCAAAATTTAGCCTTGTCAAAGGTTTACAAAATGTTAAATTATATTTAACAGTCCTCAGCTACCTACATCCAAGTGATTGTTTTCTTCTATGTTGATAACCTCTTCACAGTGACGCCATGCTTTCAGTGAATGACCCAAAATCACACCCAAATCCATTTCCTTTTCCACCTTTGCCAACAGATGTCCTTAAACTCTGGCTACACAATACAGTATTTCCTGTATCCAAGCCTCTTCTATCTGTAGTGGGAATTGCTAGCAATCATTCTCCACAGAAATACGCCTCTATTCTGGTAATACGCCTCTGCTATTGTTATTATACTGGTGGTTCAAGCCCCACTTCAGGATTTGGAATCACAAAGTCTAAGCTGACTCTCCAATGCAGTCCTGGGGTGTATTGCATTGTCGGAGGTGCCATCCTTCAGATGAGCCATCAAACTGTGGTCCTGTCTGCTTGTTCAGATGGACGTTAAAGATCCCTTGGCTCTATTCGAAAAGACAAGGTGTCCTGGCCAACAATTCCCCAAATAAAATTCATCACTCATTCCATAGTTATATATATGTGGGTCATTGCTGTATGCAACTGGCTGCCACAGTTCACTCACAAAATACAATCAATCTACTTTACAGCATATCCTGTGAAGCACTTTGAGATGTCTTGACGATGTGAAAGGTGCTATAACAAATGCAAGGATTATTATATTATTAATATTACCTCTGCTGTCAGGAAACCTGTTAAAAATATCAGTCCAAGATAGAGACGTTAAATCACATCTTTATCCATGTATCTCCATGGGGAAAGTCTCAATCAACATCCAGCTCAAAATTAATAAACTTGGGAAGATTTTGCCAAATAAAATGTTTGCATTTGATTTGGTGCCTTTCACATCAGGATGATGTCTAAGCACTTCACACAAATTTCTGTAAAGTGTAGTGACTGTAATATAAAGGTGAATGTGGTAGTCGATTTGCGCACAGCAATGTCCCACGGACAACCATGAAGTGAACAAGTTAGGATTTTGCTGTATCTTAGGCCATCCTCTCAGACTCAAGTGTTTGCTTGTTTTGCATGTCTTTTGTTTTTTGGTCAAGATTCTAAGTGGTGTTGAGAAAATAAACCGCGAACAATACTTTCAGACATACCAAAGCAGCAGAACACGAGGGCATAGGTTCAGAGACATTTCAGGACTGACACCAGAAGTATTTCTTTATACTGGAGGGTAATTAATACCAGGAATGGATTCTCAGGTGAGGTGGTTATTGTTAGGGCACTGGACTTGCTTAATAAACGGCTTGATGTTGTGATTGCCGGTTGCATATACTGTAAGGATTAAATCAAATGGGCCAATGAACCTTCTTCACCTGCATCTCCCTTGTGATCTTGTAATCTTTAATGTTTGTTGAGTAAAAGGTGGAAATGTTAAACCAAACTACAGGTATAACTTTAAGAATTTGGAGGACAGAAAAAAAAAGTATAAATTTGATATTGTCATTTAACCAAAGCAATTCAGCAGCAACTTTAGATAAAAACCCACAAATATTTCTTACATTTTCAATTGTCCAGAATCCATTGAAATAAGATGACTAAAGAAGAGTTCATTTTTTGGAGTAAATTCCAATTGTCCTCTGTAAACTGAGCATTTGATCTTAATTTATTTGTGATCAAAAAGACCCATGAGAGAGAACCCTCAGATGCCATCTCTTTGAGAGAGATTCAAGTCAAGGTCTGGAATTTGAAACAAGTGTGAAGGAACTTATAATATCACTTTTTTTTTATCTCTTCCACTAACTTTACCCACCCTTTAAAATCTGGGCACTTTATTCGTATTTTTGTGTGGTGTGTTTAGAGTTCACAGCTGGAGTGACTGCATTGTATGTTTGTGTAATTGACGGTCACTGGGATGCTGGTTCACGGATCCTGGTCCTTTATCTATGCACCTGGACAATATTTCTTCCTGCAGTTTGCCTGTGTCATCTGTTACCACTTATATATAGTAAATACTGTGTGCTTACACCCCCTTCCTCTCAGCATTTATCACTGTGACCTGACTGGAAATGGTCAGTGCTTTGATCAAAAGCACTTCCTCAATGTGAAGTAAGACACAATCTTAAATTATATTAACATCTTGGAGAACTGGAATAATATCTTTGCATGAAATTTCAAATCAGAGACTTTCTTATTTTTTCAGAATATATTGCACAGTAAGTGGGTCACCTCTTGTATACTACCTTTTTGCTATGGCTATAGCTATGACCGAGTTCCCATTTTGAAGCTGCAAAGCAGAGCCAGCCATTTTCTCTGTCAAATGTCTCAGAATGCTTGGATCTTGAGCAATATTGTCTGGCACTATTGTCTTGGTTTGAATATACAGTATTTAAACTAGTTCAAGAAAACTTAAAAAATGCAGTTCAGGAAAACATTTTTAAAAGAGACTGGAGAAGATAAAATGGTGTAAAAATGGATATTTATTTGTTATAGTTACTTTAATATTCAGTGTATTTTTCAAGGCTATCGTTAAAGAAATAAACGTAAGAGAAATTTATTTTGTTCCTGATATCAAACTCCAGCGATATATCAAGTATGTTTATCAAAATATTGTGTTGTTGTTACGTTTATACTGCTGGAAGCAAAAGGACATTTCTTCTAATGGTACATTGATGTAGAGCAGGCAGCCTGATTTATGGAATCTGCTCCACATTGCATTACTGGCTGTTATAAAACATACACCCAGTTTTGGAGTTCTGTCCATGCAGAGCATAGCTTGTGCACAAAGTGCCAAAATCATGTGTTTGATTTAAAGTGTTATTCAATCACGAAACTGACTCTTTAATAACATTAAAAGATGATCCCTCAAATTCTTGGGTTATTAATAATAGACTGCAAGAGCTTTCAACAAGCCAGCAGGGAACAGAACTCAACACTATTTGCACCCTCTGTGTTTGTATTCCAATAGGGTCAAGTCTAACTACTCCTGAAACCACGTCCTCCTTGTTCAAGCCTGTTTATACTGTATATTTTCCACTGAATTGCTGCCAGCTTCATAACAATTTGACATGAAAAGTACAGTATACTTTTGTGTGTCTAGAAGATTCTGTAATTTGTATTTCCGTAATCTTATATTGAGAACTCCTTCAGCCTGTTTCACACCTACCCTATCCTCTTGTTTTATTTATTTTGTTCCTGATATCAAACTCCAGCGATATATCAAGTATGTTTATCAAAATATTGTGTTGTTGTTACGTTTATACTGCTGGAAGCAAAAGGACATTTCTTCTAATGGTACATTGATGTAGAGCAGGCAGCCTGATTTATGGAATCTGCTCCACATTGCATTACTGGCTGTTATAAAACATACACCCAGTTTTGGAGTTCTGTCCATGCAGAGCATAGCTTGTGCACAAAGTGCACATCTTCATCACTAAACTAGATTATCATCACTAAACTAGATTATCTACAGACTGACCACAACAGTGTTCCAATAATCAATGCCAATAACTTGTTTTGTAACAATGTAGCTGTCAAACAACCAAAACCTACCAGCTCTTATCTTTGATGAGTCTATACATTGTGAAAGCGTGAGCCAAATTGGAGACATTCCTCGTTCCAAGCCTCCTCTACCATTATATTGCCTCTAAACATCTGGAGGGCATTTTCAGTAACTAATGCTCTACACATGCATGCACAGCTCAAGATCATTGCGTAAGTAAACACTTTCACATGTACACAAATTACCATTACAAATTTATTTTTTGCCATCTTTGCTGCTGAAATAATAACAACAAATTGCATTTGTATAATAGTGCTGTGATCTTTCATTACACTGTATTTAATGGGAGATCCAACTCCCAATTTTTCCTAATTTCATGCCTAGGAAAACCAACTATTTGATATTATGAGTTGCCTACAAAGGCAGGCTTGCATCAGGATGCAAACCTCTCATCTATATTTGTCACAAATCCATGTTCATCAATGACAATCTTAACTTACAGTACTTATCTTTTCTGACCTCAAGTGGAATTTTGCCCATTGTTAAAGGTGCCTTCAAGAAGCTCTTATTATTAAGTAATAAAACATTTTTTTCTCTAAACAACTCTTAACTCTTTGTAAACCCAATCCTGTGCCCATATTTATCTATTCCTACACTCCTAGATGAAAAATAGCAGAGGTTTCTCATCTGAGCAGTGAGACGAGTTTCAGGAAGTGCAAAGTTTGTTTTTAAAAGGTGAAATTCAGGTCAAAGGTAGTTTTTACTGATTGACTTTCACCCAAAAAGAGGGCATTTATCAGTGAAAGTTAGTTTTAAAAAGAAGAAAAAAAACTTTTAATGGTGCTAATAAATAAGTGAAACGAGAGGTATGTTTTCTGATGTTATAGTCTGTATATACTGCACAGGACAAAATGCTCAATGTCCATTTTTGAAGAGTCCAAGCCAGTCTTTTTCTAGCCCAGTTGATAATGTAAGCTTGTCAATGATTTCATTCCACATTTATTGCTGCTGCAATCTTATTTACTGTGTCAAATTATAGTACAAGCAAATTTTGGGTGATTTTTGCAACACTTTAAAATACATCTTACAACCTATTTTCATCACATGAAAATGTCATAAGCAGAGGGGAAGGATGGGAATAAAACTACACTTTAACAGTTCTGTTTTTTAATTTAAAAAAGCAAGGATTTGTATACCAGAGCATCATGCTATAATTATACAAAGCACGTCTGTTTTTTTGGAAATGGAATCAAACCCTTCCTCTTGGAAGAAACTCAGAAGCTGGAAGTACCAAGGCTGGGCAAAGGACAGTTCGCAGAATTTCTTTTTTTCATTGCTTCATTTCCTCTTCCATGTAATTTCAGGAGGGTGTGCTGATTGTCTTCAGAAGAAGTCAAATGAAAAGGAGTAGTCACATCATCCCATGAGCTGGCTTGGTTAGGGTACGCAGGGTGAGTCAGACAGGATGCCCTGAGAATTAAGTGAAGGTCATGAGAATTCTTCCCTGAAAGGGAAACAGATGTTAGACCAGAGGCGTAGTGCTAACTGTGCATGCCTGGATACCCTTTTGACATCTTACTGAGTGTAAATTTAAAACTAAGGGTGTAAGGACTCAACTAGAATCTACAAATTATGATCTGACACACTGAGGACTAACTTTCTGGTTGTGCTCACCAGACATGTATAAGCAGAGCGAATATAGTGTGTGTAACTCACAACCCATGAAAAACAGTCACCTGTACTGCCTTTCAATTGTTATCAATGACATAACTAAGTGCACCAGTTTGGGTTAACGCAAACCACAATTTAGACTCTAAATCTCTGAGACAGTGATGGCCAGCCTTTTTGGTCGGCCAACAACCTAAACTTTCTTGATTGAATATTTCTTGATTTATGCCATTCAATCAAGAAAAACCTGGAAACGCACACGACCAATTGAACACGGATGTACCTAGTCTAGTACGAATGTTCGGAGGGATGCTTCTTGATAGCCCCGTGGGCCACTTCTGGCCCGCAGGCCATTGGTTGGCCACCACTGCTCTAAGCTATTTATCGAGACCTCTATGCCGACTCTTCTTGGCCATAAATTTCCTTGGCAATGGAAAGCCGAGGGGAAATATTGATTCTGTCACAAGTACTGTTGGTAGATACTATACTTTACCTGGCTGCAAAATAAGGGTGACGTTACTATAAAGGTCCTGACTGAAAAAGGCACCTTTTTTTTGGTCAGGTAGGTGTCTGATGTATGCAGAATCCCATCACTACGTTTAAGAGTATCCAAACCAAACTGAGAATTCCATGCATCCCACCTACACATTAAAATTCCCTTCTATTGGAATGGAATGTGCACTCTCTCCACAGAGACAGAGGAACATATCCTGCATCCTTATAGAACAACAAGTACAGGCTGGCAAGAACAAGGCTTGGTAACCCCACAGTGTGTGTTGGGGTACCCCTGGAGTCAAACCAGCTCAACCTGCATAGCTTGCTATTGAAAGCACTGTCTGGCAAGCTTTCCTACCTGTTAGGGTTTGGTTTGCAGGGTTAACAGGAGCTGCTTGGGAAGAATAGCTGCTCCCAGTGATTGGCCTACTCCAAGTCCTGCCGATGAGCCAGTCTGGCTGCGCTGTCATCAGCAGTGCCCTAGAGTCCTGATCACCTTCCTGGTAAAGGAACTGGATTACTGAGACCACCACAGACGATTGGTTTGATTCTGATATTCCATTGCCAAGCAACTCCAATAACTTCCACTGGAGTCAGTTGAGCTCTAGCAAGACCCTGCTCAAGGAGGATAGCCATAATTGGTCATCTCCTGAAATAATATACGTAAATAGAATTGAGTTATTCAATGAGGACCTCCTTATTCTATGGGCAGGAGGAAAGACCGTACCTAAGCAGCAGCACATTTGAAGTGGAAGAAGCATTTAGGACCAAGGATGAGACCATCACATAAAAACAGTGAGTTTGCTTAACAGTTAGCTGTTAGCTTTGCAGGGAGCATTCACATGACACTTGACTCAGGCACTTGGACGACAGAGAATTGTGGAAATGTAATGCTCCTTGTGTTCTTATCACAAAGCTGTTCCAATGAGAGGTTCGTTTACAACAACAACAACTTATATAGTGCCCTCCACGCAGGGTAGCGTCTCAGAGTGCTTAATAGTGGAGCCTGACTCCGAGTTGGAGCGTATGGAGGAGGTAACCGTAAGCATGGTTGGAAAGGAAGGTTTTCAGGCTGGAAAAATGGGAGAGAGGGTCAAGGTGGAGGGATTGTGGGAGAGTGTTCCAGAGTTTTGGGGCGTAGTGGCTGAAAGAGTGAGACCTCCAATGGTGGAGCGGAGGGTGCGAGGGATGAGCAGGAGGCTGGTGCCAGTCGAGTGGAAGTGCCGGGCGGTGGATTGGGGAGTGAGGAGGTCGGAGAGGCAAGGAGGTACCAGAGAGTGAATGGATTTGAACATGAGTGTGAGGATCTTGAAGACAATCCATTCAGTGATGGGGAGCCAGTGGAGCCTGGCCAGAACTGGTGAGATGGGAGTACAGCGTTGGTCTGGGTAAGTATGCAGGCAGCAGAGTTCTGAATGAGCTGGATATTTTGAATAGTTTAAAAGTACTTCCTGGTGGCTACATTATGTTCACTTGCACTGATATCTTGGCATATCAGAAAGTATTATTCTAAGTTTATTTTTTCAATATTATTTTGCATCTTTTTGACTTCTTTATGATCCTCTCTCAGATATCACATTTCAAAGTTGAAGAGCCCTAGCTTTATGTCATCTTTTATCATAGCTCATTCCTCAAACACAGGGTTATTGATATGTTCTCCTCCGCCCTGCCTTTCGGGGCTGGGTATCCCCCTTTATGTGCAGTGATTAGAACTGTACGCAATATTCCAGGTGTGGCCTGATCAGAACCTTGTTTATTGCTGTCTAACGCTGTTTTGACATTGTTGACAAAGAGTCAACTGACACCACAAGGTCTCATTCAACTTCCCTCTTGACAAGATGTCAAGATACCATTCATGAAGTACCAGCACTTCCTATTTTCACTTTCTATCTGCTGTAGACCTCTTATTTATATTGAACTGTATTTGACAATGTGTAATATGTTGCCTTGTGATGAATTTTGTCAAAGCCCTTTTGGAAGTCTAAATTAACTACATCATATGGTTTCCCACAGTAAATCTGGGATTTCACCTCCTTTAAAAAAGCCTGAGATGGAAGCCGATCTGTCTTTCACTTATTAATTTATTTCTTTAAAGTCAATCTTCCATTTTCATTCTGAAAATCAATTTAATCAGGTTTCCAGTATTGAGGTCAAGCTATCGGTTTGTAGTTGCCAGATTTGGCTCTATCATCTTGCACAAATATTGCAAACCATATTTGCTTTCTTCTATTCTATTGGAACCCTCCCTATCATGATTGACTCCCTAAAAATGCTTGCCAGGACTGACAAATTTTCTGCCTTCTCTCTAAGTACCCTGCGGTAGTACATCCATTCCAAGGCATTTGTTGTTTCTCAGCTGTTTTTTATTTTCCTGTTGATCTCCTTTGGAACATTTTTATTTAATATTCCTCTGCTATATTTAGGTTTTTATTTGTCCTGGATACTCTGTGTAAATGTTTTTGAAGGATAGCTATTTATCCTCAACTAATTAATCCTTGAGAAGTACCCACTTAGTTCAGCTGATACCCCTGACATTGGCTCATCAAAATTTGTATTTGTGAGCTTATTGAGATATGCTCACAGTGGATCAATGACTTCTACCATCCGAATATTATCAGAATGACTGACTGGAGCTATGTCAAAGACAGAATTGTGCCTTGTGGGCTCCCAAAATCAACAACAACAACAACAACAAGAAGATTACATTTGTATAGCGCCTTTCACGTCGGGAGGATGTCCCAAGGCGCTGGACAATGTACAGCATTTCAGACTTGAGCTGGGGTCAGGGGCGAAAAAGGGAGGGGAAGGGGGGTGACCAATGGCATGGTCGAAGAGGAGGGTTTTGAGGCGGGACTTGAAGGAGGCGAAGGAGGGGGCGAGGCATCCTTCCTTCTTGGCTATTCCCAGTTTATGTTGGGTCAGTTAATGTCCTCACATCATTTTCACAACTATTCTTCTAGTACAATCAAAAAGTAACAGTTAAGAGAGGTGTAAGGACTGAAATTTAGAGACAGAAAACAAGTGGAATAGTTACTTAAGCCATTGTGCCTGCAGTCAGGAATCAGTCTTAATAAAGCAACATTACAGCAGGAAAATTTGTAGATATTGATGAGGTAGTGTTAGTGCACCACTGCAGAAGGGCTAGATGACCATAGTGTTTCTCCTGCATATAAGCATTGGTATTTTCACTTTGAATATATCTCTGAACCAGCTGAAATCTTCAACTTGGGTCAGAGATTCAACCAATCTAAATTAACTCCACTCATGTTACAATTGACTCCACTCATGTTAAAAGTTGCGACACTATTCATATAATACCAGCATGGCTGCCAAACAGCTGTGCAACTTAAGGTAAATAAATCTCAGGAGCTGGAAAAATTGCATCTGAGGATCCTTAACTAAGGGAGGAAGTCGCAGAAATACTGACACAAATCTTTCAAAAATCACTGAATACTGGAGAGATGCCAGGAGACTGGAGAAAGACAGATGTTACTCCTATTTTTCAGAAAGGTAACAAAAGTGACCCAGGAAACTATAGACCAGTAAGTTTAATGTCCATTGCGGGTAAAATTATGGAGACTCTTATTAAGGATAAAATCATGGAGCATCTAGACAGAAATAAAGTCATAAATGATAGCCAATATGGATTCATGAAGGGAATGTCTTGCCAATCTAATTTACTGGGGGGGGTTTACGGTGTGACAAGGGAGTTTAATAAGGGTGAGGCTGTGAATGTTGTATATCTGGATTTCAGTAAGGCTTTTGATACAGTTCCTCTTGAGAGGTTGGTACTGAAAGTGAAGAAAGTGGGAATCAGCGGAGGTATATTACAATGGATACGCAACTGGTTGACTGGAAGAAGCCAGAGGGCGGTGGTACAGGGATTGTCATCAGACTGGGAAAATGTTAAACAGTGGAGTTCAACAAGGGTCTGTTTTGGGACCTCTTTAGTTTAATATTTTTATAAATGATCTGGAACTAGGAGTTGCAAGCACAGTGCCTAAGTTTGCAGATAACACCAAGCTAATGAAAGTGGTAAATTGCAAAGTTGAACAAGACAGGTTACAGGAGAATTTGAACATACTTGGGAATTGGGCAGATCGGTGGCAGATAAAATTCAATGTGGAGACTCTTATTAGGGTTAAAGTAAAGTACTTCACATGGGGACAAAATATCCTGGAAGGGACTATTATTTGAACGGAAGGAAAATAATATGTATGGAAAATGAAAAGGGCCTGGGGGTCCTGATTGACAATAAATGGAAGCTTTCCCAACAATGCTCTGTGGAGGTGAACAAAGCAAACCAGATGTTGGGATATATCAAAAGATTAATAGCAAGCCAAAATAGTGGGGTAATCCTGCTTCTGTATAAATCATTGGTGAGACCATATTTAGAGTATTGTGTTAGTACTGGTCACAGCAATACAAAAAAAGGATATTGGAGAAATCGAGAAGATACAGAGGAGGGCAACCACAATGATTGAGGGAATTGAAGGATTGGACTATGTGGAGCGTCTAAATTGGGCATGTTCACACTAGAGAAAAGAAGTGACATGGTTGCTGCCTTTAAGATTCTAAGGGGATAGACAGTATAGATCATGACAGGCTGTTTCAACTTGTTCAGAAAAGTAAAACCAGAGGTCACGGCCTGCGATCGAAGGGGGTAAATTTAGAACAAATCTATGCAAACACTGTTTCAGTGAGCAAATAGTGAACCTGTAGAGCAGGCTGCTTAGGGAGACAGTTGAGGCTTGATTTTTTCAAACGTAGACTAGATAGTTTTCTTTTAGGAAATAACATTATGGGATAAAGTACATGGGTAGTTTGAGACATATGTGCATGTGACCACCAGGAAGGTGGAAGGCGAACTAGATGGACCTTGGTCTTTTTCCGTCTAGCAATTCTTATGTTCTTATGTACAATAGTTCTGATTTGTTGTCACATTGGATGCGAGCCCCTGATGGGAATGGTGTTGGAGAGACATTATTGTTATGCTTATCCTTGAGAGAGAGAGAGAGAGAGAGAGAGAGATGCGTGACTTGTAAGTATTGGCTGTAAGGCATTCTCTGCTTCTCTTCTAACTTTTTATATTTCTGTGTATGAAAGACCTTTGGCCACAGTTGAAGTTTGTATGTGGCAATCCTCATAACAAATGCAAAGGGAAGAAGAGCATGTTCTGTGAATAAATCCAGATGTGCAGTCATCAGAGGAAAAAAGGGCATTTGACAAGCTCACTTACGCAACCTCAGGACTGGGGCATTTCAGACGTGTTAATGGTTCTGAAATAGCCGTCACATAAGTAAATATATGAAACAGTTAACGTTCTTTTATATTTTAAACAATGATTCAGCATTGCATTTATGATAAACATTCAATTGTGCATAGCAGTTTCTATGTGGGGTTACCAGCTTTATATCCTATGACCAATAAAGCTGATTTACAGGTATTTTTTGCAGAGGAATTCGTTACCCCTTTTGTCTAATTAAGAGCCCCAGTGGGACAGGATAGGCAGGAGATGCCAAGACAAGAAGACATTGTGCAGGGTATTGTCTTAGGTTGTGGAAGATGTTTTCTGAAATTTACCCTAGGCTAAATCTGTCATATTAAGCAATCTCTGCTTCACATTCAACATTGCTTGGCAGGGACCCAGCATTGTCTGCAATGCCTCAATGGGTCTCTTTCTACTTAATCCTTTACTGATCCTCAGGTTGCGCAACACACATAACAGACTAAACAAGAAAGTTGACTGATAGGATCTGCGGAGTATTCTAAGTTCAACTTTAACAAGAATGTTCTAATCTGTGTCCTTCAAATTACATTTCCAAGCAATACTGGTATTTCAAAAAGTTGTTTGGTTGGACCAGATGGACTAAGAATGCTGATCTTAATAATCAGAATATGATCACTTGGTGTTAAACACGACTTTAATAGACTAGCATGAGTTGATTTAACAAATAATTAAAGAGGAGGACAGATTTCATTTGAATGAGTCAGGCTGTTTTCATCCTACTGTTTTGGGGGAATGCTAAATATGTGTTCACTGAGTCAAATGGATCAGGGTTTAACTCATACCCCCATTGACTTATGCTGAAACTTGTTCACAGCTTTTAATTGTTTTCCACAATATAAAGTTACTAAGGCCATTCAATCATAAGCCTCTTTATCTTTCACTGGAATGCACAACCAAATGAAATTTAATTATTTTGAACAGTGGGTGAAATTTGAAATGTTTGCAGTAGATTTAAAGGGACATTACCCTTTAGTCACATAATTTCAATCTTTACATGAATTTATTGGCACCTTGCATGACATCTCTTATATGCAAACACGAATGAACTGAAGACCTAACGTCTTGTTTTAGGATGTCATGGACAGTGGTATAACTACAATGGTGCAAATGGTGTAGTTGCACCAGGGCCCAAAAGTTATGGGGGCCCAACACACTGACTGGAATGACACATGGTCTCTCACTTCCCATTTCAATGTAGCCGCATCACGCGTACACTTTGCCGGGGAGAGAGAGAACAGGAGGAGACGGAGATGATAAATGTAAGCAAAACTTTAGATTTTGAAACCAGGAAGCAAGGCTCCAACCCACCCTGGAGCCTTGTTACCCCACTGGTCATGGATACTGAAAGTGCTGGACTTGCTGGGTTCTCCTGCCAGCATTGTGTTAACTGGTAATTGAAATAAGGAAAGGGAAACTGCATGTAGGAGAGGTATAAAGAAGGAAGCTAACAGCGATGTCGTTTTCACATGGTAAGGATATTGGACCTTTGCTACTTCAGATTCCAGATGATGTTAGCTGTTTGAGTTGAAAACCTCATAATGTGATGCAGAGTTTGGTGAAATCTTTTATCAGGATGTTAAATCTCCTCTTCCTCTTTCTTTCTGTTTAGCTCACTATATTGGAGCATTTTATGATGGCCAAAACTAAGCCAGAATTCTTAAACTCAACTGGTTAATTTTACTTGTCAAATTGACAAATTGTTATAATTTCATTGCCTTTGCCATTAGACATCTTAATGCTCTGTTTATCCTGCATTTTGGAGTTGCTGACTTTTTGCAGCAATTTACTGTCAAATTGCAATGATACACTAGCAAACGTGCAGAATAAATGTATTTCAAGAACAATGCAATTCAGTTAAAGCAATACAATAAATGTGCTAATGGTGTAAGCAGTATTTTCTCAGATCGGTACACATCGTTACACACATCTCAGACTCAACTCAGACCCAAATTTTTACCTGAGCTGAATTCTAGGGAGGCCATGTGCCGTACAGGGAACACTGAAAATCACTGAAGAAAATGTTGTTTCTATCACTGGTGCTTTTTTTGACAGACCTGCAGCTGTGATGCAGGTAGAACGCCTTTTCGATCTGTCTACTGCATTCAAAGCAGTGTCACTCTCCACACTATAAATCCAACATCAGTTCCTCCCAGCAGTAAAAACACAAAGCAGGAAAGAAGCAATCCCATTCATACACTTCGTCCATATGTACCAACCACATCCACCTAGGCAGGTTTTCTCCAGAATACCTTGAGTATCAATCTAATGTTCACTTAGTACAAGTGAAACGTCGATATATTTCTATCAATTTAAACTTGAAAACGTTGGATGGAAATTGAATATTTAAGTTGAAAGTGAACGGGTCTGGTAATTTCTGTGCTATTTTTTTCTCTCGTAACTGGAGTCCTGGTAAACAATAATGCTTGCATTTGATACACTAAACCCCAGCTAGTCGGACAATTGGTTATCGGCATTGTAATTGTTTGCATTCCACGAGAAGCAGATAGTGAATAAGGTTTTGAAGTTGATATCCCTAGCCACTGGCATGCAGGTGGAGAGTTGCGCTGGCTGGAGTATACCCGTAGGCCGTGGAAATTTTGTGCCTGCATAATCTTTCTTCCGATTTGTGTGCAACAATTTCCCACAAACAACCATGAAGTGAGTGACCAATATTATTTGGGGAATTGTTTGCCAGGAAAACCTTCCTTCTCTTTTCGCAGAGTGCCATGGGATCTTTACCATCCAAATGAACAAGCAGACGGGACCTTGGTTTAACATCTCTTTCAGATAGAAAGGAATAGAATGAGATGCAAAGAAAAAAAACTGCAAATCTGAAGTAGAAAACAGCAAATGCTGGAAATGCATAACATTAAGTATCTGAAAGAGGATAGACGAACATTTTGGGTGTGACCCTTTATCAGAACTGGAAAGATCGGGCTGGATAAATTTATGCATGTCTTTATGCTGGCTATGTCTGAAAAACCTGTTCATTTCTCAATACCAGCATTAGCTTCTTATTCAAACAGCTTACTTTCCCACAGATTTCAGTACATGCCATCTCTGACTCATAAATTTCAGACCTCAAAATAATAAACCCAATACTGTATTTCCTCTTGCATAATTCTCCATCTCCATTGGCATCTTATCTTGAAACTAGCTTGAGCCCTGTTTACCACAAGCATGGTGCTGCTTTTAGATCACTGTGCAAATAAAATCAGAATGAAGTTACCAGTAAAATCCCCTAACCATGGGTTCTCAGCTGCTCTATATGACTTCTTTCTGTCTGGTTGCCAACTGAAGGGCATTGATATCTCTAATCCTGTGTTATCAATGGGGAAGAAACTCAGAGTGACTGGTGTATTCAGTCCATTATTTTAGTCTGTTACTGATTAGTGCTCTGTTGCTGGTCACATTACTTAATTGCACTAGGCAGCATTTTTTTTAAATTTCTTCCTCCAATTTGTACCCTCTCTCTCCTGAATGATCTGAATCACGTGGAAGTATGTGATTCCTTTGAAACCAGTTATTGTTCTCATGTGGATGCAGGCAGTGAATGGTATGCTGTATCACAGGGTGGGGAGAGGGGAGGGTAATATTGCACAGTAATGATGCTGTGCTGGTCAACCTGTACCTGGCTAGGTTTGCTCGGAGGAAATATTTGTTGACTAACACTCTCGCTAACCTGGCTCCATTGGTTATCTCTCTCTCTCTCCCACCCCAGACAATATGACTCAACAGGTTCTCACACTGACAACTGGGCAGAAGATCTTGGTGACATTGCTGAGCAAATCGTCATTTGGCACATGAACATTCGTGCATACACCCTCCAAGAGATGTTGATTAACTTTTTCATTGCTTAGTCAGGTGGGGAGGAAAGGTAAACACCAATTGCAGCCAACCTATCAATGCCTGTATGAGGCTTCCTGACTCAGCATAGACCAGAGTTCAAAGGTGGGGCAGTGCAGGTCTACATAGCTCAATACCACATGGGGCTGAAGGTTTACCAACTGAAGCATTGAAGGAAGCCCAAAGAAGCAAGTTCAAAGAAAACCTAAAACTTCAACTGTGCAACTCAATGTGTATAAACAAATGTTGGAATAAACACATGGCTCAGAAGCAATGCTTTATGACCAGTGATACATATAGTTTCAGAAGCCACAGCTGGAACAACTTCTTAATATTGTCCACCATTATCAATATGATCTTGAATGGAACAATTTCAAAATTCTGACACTCGTTTGCAAATCCCTCACTACCTCTCCGACCAGCTTACCCCAACACCCACAACCCACTATCTCCGCTTGACTAGCTCCGGTTTTCTGCATGTTCCTCATGCCCTCCATTCCACCATCAGTGACTACGCTTTCATCCACTACACGCAGAAACTCTGGAACACTCTTCCTCTATCCCTCCACCTTGCTCCTTCCTTCCCCATCTTCAGGTTGCCCCTGAAGACCGTCCTGTTCGAGCATTCCTACTGTCAACTCCCCCTATCACCGGCTCAGCCTCGTGCTCCGCCACTGTCAAGTGCTTTCGGACGCTACCCTTGTGAGGGGCACTATATAAATGCAAGTTGTTGTAGTTGTTGTTGAGACTGCATGTGGAACTCATGTTCTCTGCGCTGATACTTGTCACAGTCAACATGGAACAATAACTCGTGCAGGCAAATAGCCTTAATTGGGGGCAAAATGTTGACATTAATATGTATGCACTATCACACTGGGGTCCAATTTCCAATATGTAGAAGAACTAAATTGTTATTATTAGAAGTTACCAAAAGTAAGAATAAAGGCTGAGACTATCTCCCCGCA
The DNA here is from genome assembly GCF_018977255.1 of Callorhinchus milii. NCBI lineage: Eukaryota > Metazoa > Chordata > Chondrichthyes > Chimaeriformes > Callorhinchidae > Callorhinchus > Callorhinchus milii. The sequence goes on from NW_024704743.1 coordinate 80,576,690, forward strand.
GCTGCCTGTTCGGATCCACAGATTCATTATTCTTAGAAATTACTGACCCCAATTTGACTGCTTAGGCTGACCGAGAAGGCTTTGATGATTGTTTCCTGGCACTTTTGCAAACAAGACCCAATTGGATTTGTACCAGCAGGTTCATGTCTGACTCTCAGTGCCACAGTTACAAATCCGCCCTTCGGATGAGGAGTTAAACCAAGGTCCTGTCTGCCTGTCAGGTTGTTGTTAAAGATCCTATGGCACTTCTCAAAAAAAGTAGGGAATTTTTCTCCAAGTGTCCTGTCCAACAATCCCCCTAAATACAACGCGTCATTCACTTCATGGCTGTTTGTGGGACATTGCTGTGCGGAACTGGACTGCTGTATTCACCTACAAACACAGCCATTGTACTTTACAGTATAGCCTGTGAAGCGCTTTGGGACATCCTCCCAAATGTGAAAGGTACAAGGATGATTATTATCATTTATTACTATATTTATACAAATGAAGGATTATTATTATTTAATCTAAGCAGTTAGAATGCAGCACTAAAGTGACCCAAGTCCTGATAAGGAAAGCCCTCAGCCCCATCAACGAATAACGCTTCCGATATACACATAATCTTCCTTGTCCAATGTCCGTATGTATGTACTTCCCAGCAGTTATTAGATCATAGTAAGGAGTGGAAATATTTTCTGGTTTTCCCCTTCTTAGCTTAAAGGCAATGAGATCAATTGTAGTTCCCCTACTGCTTCCCTAGTGTATATTGGGTAACTCAGCACAGATTGATCCTGGGACCTTCTGCTACTTCTCTGTATTGCTCAGTGGCGGGAAATGCTTTACCTAAAGCGTTTATTTTTCAAGGTATCTTTTCTTCCTTTGAGTTTCCTTGCTCTATCCACAATCCCTACTTGAGAGGATAGGATACAAAACTGTTCCCAGTATCAGTGCTCACTCAAGCCAAATGTTAATGTGAGATATTAATCCAGGATAACCTTGACTCCAGTTTACTCTTCTTATTTGTTGTGAAGGAGTAAGGCTCCATTCCCCCACAGAGGCATTGCTGAGATTGCTAACAGTTTATGAAGCGATATTTGTGACCGAAGCACAAACTCATTCCTACCCCCTCTGTGGGCAACACTTTGGGATTACACCGTCTTAATCTACGTTACTGTGGGCAAGGGATGGCAGGGAGGTGCATAACTTATGTAAATTGTTAAATTATATATCAGTGTTTTCAGCTTTTATAGAATAACAGATAGTCAAAGAAAGTCACTGCCCACGTCTCAAAAAAGTGCATCTTTTGATTATTAGTTACATTTTAAAGGCATATTACTCTGCAGAAAGGGTGGAGGAGGCTGTTCAGGAGTAAAGCAAAAATGGTTGTATCATAGTACAGCTTAAGTCTTTCAATACCGGCACTTTCCTGTAAGAAACCTTGTAGGTTCACAGCCTGTCACCATGTAAGGCAATGATAATCTTGCTATGTGCTATGTGCTTTCAAGTCAGAGGGTGGTGTTATAAGAGTCACTTTCTTTGTTTTGCATGGTTACTGTATATCATGGTTGCATGGTTACTGCTTTGCTTTGCATTGTTACTGCTCCCTACGCTCAGAAAACGCCAGCCTGCTTCAATAATAATCCCTCCAAAACCAAAAACAATAATAAATTGGTCATTTTCAATCTACGATTGTTTGTGAGACATTGCTGTGCGCAATTGGCTGCCACATTCGCCCACAAATATACAGTCAATTCACTTTACAGTGTGTTCTGTGAAGCGCTTTGGGACGTCCTCCTGACGTGAAAAGCGCTATATCAAATGCAAGGATTATTATTATCATTATTATAGCTTCTACCCTCTCCCCTTCACCATCGGTGGGCAAACCTTCAGCCACTCTGCCCTGCTCTCTAAAACTCCATCCCGGAGTCTCTCCAACTTATCCTCTCATTCAAAACCTGCCTTACAACCTATTTCTTTGACTGTGCTTTTAGCCACCTTTCGCCTCCTCAGTTCCCTCACCCTCAGCTCAGGCTCCCAGTTAGTTGTGTAAAGTGCTTTGAGAGGTCCTCCAAAATGTGAACGGTGCTATATAAATGCAAATTGTTATGATTGTTTGCAATATTCCCCAAACTGCAAAGCAAGTTACAGATTTCTGCATCAGATTCTAATCAATTTATTTCCAAGTGCTATGACTCAAAGATGTGTAAAAGGTTCTTGCTGAAGGACCACAATACCCTTGAAATTTATTTTCTGACAGCTCAATCAATTTCTGATGTTAACATTGTATCACGATTTTGCTCTGTGTTTAGTTAGCAGTTGTGGGATGTAGATTTACACATACTACACTAATTGCATCAAATAGCTGGAAATGAATATCTGTTTTCAGAATTTTGAGGAACACAGTGAGAATATTTTCAGCCTCGAACAGCACTTTTCAGTGTTCCAGCCTGTTAATGATTCTTTTTATTCACACACAGATATACAGAGTCAAATAATGGAGAGCAGCAGTGTGCAATTCCTGTTCCTAACCGCTATTTCTAGACCTCACTTCAATCTGTTGCTTCCCCCATTCCCAATAGGCTCATGTCTGGCTGTTCTCTAGTGGGTTCATATCGCTTTTTACTATTGAGATACAGCTCTCACCCCTGCACCCTGAGGAACTCTGCTCTGCAACTCTGGCAAAACAACAGCGCAAAGGGCAAGGAGGTTAAAATATTCCTAAAATGCATACAGGACAACTTTCTTGATCAGTACATTTCCAGCCCAACAAGGAAGGTAGCAGTGCTAGATCTAGTTCTGGGGAATGAAGTAGGGCAAGTGGAGCAGGTTTCAGTGGGAGAGCATCTGGGCAATAGTGATCATAACATCATTAGATTCAGAGTGCATATGGAAAGAGACAAGGAGCCAGCTAAGGTGAACATACTCAACTGGAAAAGGACAAATTTCAGTGAGTTAAAAAGGGACCTAGCCAAGGTGGACTGGAAAGAAAGATTGGCAGGTAAAACAACTAAAGAGCAGTGGGAAATCTTCAAGGATGAGATAGCTCGGGGACAGAATAAATACATTCCCAAAAAGGGAAAAGTAGGGCTTCCAAACCTCCCTGGATGACGAAGGTAATTGTATCTAGAATGAAGCAGAAAAAGGAGGCATATGACAAATGTCAAACCCAAGATACAGAAGACAACCAAATAGAATATAGGAAGTGCAGAAGAGGTTTGAAAAAGGAAATAAGAGGGGCTAAATGATTATAGGAGAAAAGGTTAGCAGGTAACATTAAAGGGAATTCTAAAATATTTTACAAACATATCAATAATAATAATAATCCTTGCATTTGATATAGTGCTTCTCACGTCGGGAGGACGTCCCAAAGCGCTTCACAGAACACACTGTAAAGTGAATTGACTGTATATTTGTGGGCGAATGTGGCAGCCAATTGCGCATAGCAATGTCCCACAAACAGTCGTAGATTGAAAATGACCAATTTTTATTATTGTTTTTGGTTTTGGAGGGATTATTATTAGGCGTGTGGAGTAAGGAAACTTGCCCAAGGTTCGCCCTGCCTAGAATTGAACTCAGGTCTCTCGCTTGCAAAGCGAGTGCTCTAACCACTGAGCTACAGGGCTCCACTTCAAGAAAAAAAGGCTAGTCAAAGGTAGGGTGGAGCCAATTAAGGACCATGGGGGAAACCTTATTGTGGAGGCAGAGTGCATGGCTGATGTACTGAATGAGTACTTTGCATCTGTCTTCACAAAAGAAGTGGATGCACCAAATGCCGCAATATCGGATGAGAAGGTAGAGGAAATGGATAGGATAAGTATAAATAGAGAGAAAGTACTGTAAAGGTTGACTGCGCTCAAGGTAGATGAGTCGCCCGGTCCAGACGGGATGCAACCAAGGTTACTATGGGAGGCAAGGGTACAAATTGCGGAGGCTTTGGCTACAATTTTTCAATCTTCGTTGGACACAGGAGTGGTGCCAGAGGACTCGAGAGTGGCCAATGTGACTCCCCTGTACAAAAAGGGACAGAAGGACAAACCTGGGAACTACAGGCCAGTCAGCCTAACATCAGTAGTGGGGAAACTCCTGGAGACTATAATCCGGGACAGAATAAATCTTCACTTAGAAGAATATGGGTTAATTAGGGACAGCCAACATGGATTTGTTAAAGGCAAATCTTGTCTGACAAATCTAATAGAATTTTTCGATGCGGTAATGGAGAGGGTGGATGAAGGTAGTGCAGTTGATGTAGTTTATATGGACTTTCAAAAGCATTTGACAAAGTGCCACATGAAAGACTTGCAAGAAAGATAGAAGCCCATGGTATTAAAGGGACAGTGGCAGCATGGATCCAGAACTGGCTGGGAGACAGAAAGCAGAGAGTGGTGGTGAACGGCTGCCTTTCTGACTGGAGGGAAGTATAGAGTGGCGTCCCCCAGTGATCGGTGTTAGGACCACTACTCTTCTTAATATACATAAATGATCTGGACTTGGGTATAGCAAGCACCATTTCCAAGTTTGCGGACGACACAAAGTTAGGTAGGGTGGTCAACAGTGAGAAGAATAGTAGCCAACTGCAGGAAGACATAGACAGAATGGAAAAATGGGCAGACATATAGCAGATGAATTTCAATGTGGAGAAATGTGAGGTAATGCATTTTGGTAGAAAGAATGAGGGGAGGCAATATAGGCTGGTAATACAATCTTAAGGGGGGTAAAAGAACAGAGAGACCTGGGGGTTCAGGTAAATGAATCCTTGAAGGTGGCAGGACAGGTAGATAAAGCTGTAAAAAGGGCATATGGGATACTAGGCTTTATAAATAGGGGCATAGAGTACAAGAGTCAGGAGATTATGATTAACCTATATAAAACACTGGTTAGGCCTCAGTTAGAATACTTCGCCCAGTTCTGGGCACCACACTATAGGAAGGATGTTAAGGCATTGGAAAGGGTGCAGAGGAGATTTACGAGGATGGTACCAGGAATGAGGGACCTTGATTATGAGGAAAGGCTGGAGAGGCTGAGATTATTCTCATTGGAGCAGAGAAGGTTACGAGGAGACCTAATAGAGGTCTTCAAAATCATGAGGGGATTTGATAGGTTAGAAAGGGAAAAACTGTTTCCACTGGTGGGTGTGTCGGTGACTCGAGGTCACAGATTCAAAATAGTATCTAAAAGAAGCAAAGGGGAGGGGAGCAGACATTTTTTCACGCAACGAATTGTTCGTATCTGGAACGCATTGCCTGAAAGGATGGTCGAGGCCGATTCGATAACTACTTTTAAAAACGCGGTGGACGGGTATTTGAGGAGGATGGGTTTGCAGGGTTATGGGGAAAGGGCTGGGGAGTGGGATTGACATTACATTGCACTATTCAAAGAGCCGGCACAAAGTCGATGGGCCGAATGGTCTCTTTTTGTGCTGTACGATTCTATGTTTCTATGATTCATTTTGAACAAGAAAGATGTAAAGCACACTGTTCCAACTTACCACAACTTACTTATCATCCACACTTCTAAAACATCACGTTGGTTAATATTTCCCTTGCATACCATATCCTTTATTATGCCTTTGAGTCTTTTCTACTTTATTTTTAACCATACTATTTTCTTGCTTTTAGCTCCAGCAACTTTGCTGCTGTTCTATGAGTTGTGCAATCCACAAGATGCTTTCCAGCATTACTTCTGGAAACCTAAAGGTCAATGGATTCAAGTGTGTTCAGAACCGCATTGTTCATCTGTCACTAAAAACATCCGTTTCATTTACTCTAAGCTACAGAGATGCTGGCAAATGGTACTTCCTTACGAGCTGTTGGCAAAGCCTTCTTTTCTTCATTCTACCGGTGACTTGATTCTTTGTTAGATAAACTCTTTTCTTCCTACATCAGCCTCTAATTTAGGTGATGACAAACAAGCCTGTCAATCATGTCATTTTGTTGAAATGTAACATTGTGCTTTTATATCAAGGAGAAACAAGTACATCATGTGATAGTCTTACACGCTTGAATAGAATAATAAATTATTGCAAGGCATATGAAAGTCCTAGCTCCTCCCAATGGAGCTGACTTGTCTTATCGTAATTCCCCAGACTTTCATTGTACCCTTTCGTATTCCTCCTGTTAAATATTTATCCATTTATCCCAATTGCTACAGTATTGGCTTCAATAGACGCTTGAGTAACTGCCTGGCTCAGTTGGTTTTGGATAGTTGTAGGTTCAGGTCCCACATTGGGGTTTTGAACTCAACTGTCTGGACCAGGGATGTCAACTCATCTGACCACAAGGGGCATTTAAGTTAACACTGTTCACTTGGTGGGTCACCCCGTAAAACAAGTTATACATAATACTGTACCTGAAATTGTCTAGAGTGATTGTGTGCATATATACTCAAATATATCAATTTGCATGAAACATTACCCCCACTGCACAATTCCTAATCATCAATAAAGATTTGCAGGCTAATGCTCAGACTCAATAAATAATGTTAAGTCTATTTTTGTGCCATATGTCTAGGTACTTGACATTCTTCTCTCACACCATTGTGTCATAGTGCCATTGTTTGTTATAAGCTTTTATCACTGCAGCAGTTGCATTGGAAATCAGGTGTGTTGCCTTGTCTGTGTTCCTCCTGCACCTTTCAATTGCATGACAGCTCAAACTAAATTCTGGTGACTTATTTTAAATTTAATACAATTCTAATCCAAATAATTGTGTAAGAAGGAGCTCCAGAAATAGTTTTATAGAAATACACACATGTACACTCATACACTCGTGTGCACACATGCACTCACATAGCTCTAAACATAAGGTCTGCTTCTGCAGTGAGGGGTGGGAGCACAATATTCTAAATAGAAGGTTTTCAATAGCGTGACCTGCCACTAAGCAGGTATGAGTAACGCTGAACTTAGTTCCAAAGGTAGCGAGCACCAGAGCAGTTCCCACAGGCCGACGGACACACGTCCAGGCCAACCTCAGGAGTTGCTCATTGCAATCACCTGTTAAGAAGAGCTCCATTCAGATCAGTTCCCAGTGTACACAGCAGAGAGAATTTAGCCTTATGCGTTTGGTACAATTCTGATTTCAAAACCTTTCTGGTTACAATGCACCAGGTTTTCAATGGTAATTTGTCATCATTTCAAATGAATGGGCAGTGCCACCAAATATCACCTCGCAGGCCTCCAGCCCACGGGTTATACGTTTGGCACCCGTTGTCTCGGCTGACGTTCCAATGCAATGCTGGTGGTGTGCTGTACTGTTAAAAGATCGTGTCCTTCAGTGAGTCTTCAAATTGGCTGCCATAAGATCATTAGTGTCCACCTGAACAAGCAGAATGCAACACTCCTCCAGCACTGCATTGGAGACTATGAATTCAAAGAACCAACATGGGGCTTAATCCATAACCTCCTGACTCAGAAGAGAATTTCCAACTAAGCCAGATTGATATCACCAACTCAGCCGGGCTGACACACCAACTGAGTTAAATTGACATAGGCTTGAACCATATTACTTGTTGCACCTCAGCGATAGCTCCAGATGTAACACTTGGCTTAATTCCAGATCAATACTTCTGCTGCACTGTTAGTATTAACAACCTTTAAAGAAAATAACGCTCCAAGTGAGCAGAAGAGACACAATTTCTGACCTTGTCTACTGCATGATTTAGATGTTCTAATTTATATATCCTGTTTGAAGTCTACAGAGGAAGGAAATAACAGTACGAACAACACACCTAGGTGCATCGACAACATTATCTCAGCAATCTTTGAAGCTAGAACAATGATTATGTGGACTTTGTAACGCAACTTAGTATTCATATTGTCTGGGGCGAGAAGGATAAAGTGCGATTGCTAAGGCAGTAAGAGAGAGGTCGGACAGCGCCCAGAATGAGAAGATGCTGACTGTTTGCTTTTCAAATACCAGATGTTGAGAGCAAAAAAAAGATGATGACAGCAAAAGAAGAGAGCATTGGAACAAAGACTGATACCTCTGGTCGGAGAGCTGCTCTGTATTGGCATTCTAGCAGCAACAACTTGCATTTATTTAACACCCTTAACGTAGGACCACAAAATAAATTTTCTTGATTGAAGAAATATTCATAATTTGAGCCATAAATCAAGCAATATTCAAACAACTGAAAAACAGCACAATGATGTACTGTATTAGACAATGGCAGATCTGTGCAACCAGTTTGGAGAATGAAATGTCAACTTCCCAAGAAGTTAATTTTAGTTTTATGGACATCCTGGGACGTAATCGGTGAGTCAGTGATGAGAGGACATCAATTTAAGATGGTTAGTAAATAAGCAAACTGGAAGTTTAGGGGGATTTTTTCATGCAGAGTCGTTAGGATAAAGAATGCCGTGCTGGGAGCAGTGATTGAGGCAGAATGCTTATTAGCTTTCAAAAGGAAAGTTAAGTATCTGCAAAGGAGTAAACTACAGGGATATGGGGAAAAGGCAGGTTAATGGGACTGAAAGGATGTGCCGATGAGCCTTCTTCTATGATGGAAGTTTCTAGGGTTCTCTTCTGTTGCGCGCATGAAAAACCTCATTTAGCATTTGGCTAGTTTTGCCTTTATTGCTGCAAGTTCATCTACAGCTGTACATATTCACATATTTACATTTCTGAAATAGTGTTTCATATTCTTCAGCAGGACATTGCTGCCAGTATATTTTCAACTTTGCCAGCAGTCTCTTTCGTTAAATTTTGTATCACAGATACTGTATGCTTAACCATGAGAACATCAGTACAACAGAAATAGCTCGTTGTTTTATGGACCTCAAAACTCATGATTTTCCTCAGACTATAGTATTGCTTGTAATAATTCACATTTCTATTTTTTCTTTACACACCAGCACAATTTTCTGACGGAATACAACAGGAAAAGACAAACATTGCTTACATGTACACTGTACATGAGGTATAAACATAACATTCACAATAGTTAACAAAAATGCAACATCTAACTTGGATCTAATCTTCCCATTGTTATTTCTTGCTTTGGTTTCACTCTGCAGTTGGTGGGCATGATTTCTCCATGTGATTATTAACTGATGTCTATATTTTATGTCAGTCTTTATTACATTAATGCAACAAATGCAATAAAGGAAATGTAGCAAAAATAAGATTAATGGTCGCCTTTCAACTGAGGATCAAGTGCGTCTGTAACATATATAAATCAAGTAACGTGTGACATTTGACAAGAAGAAGAAATAAATGTGATACAACTCCAATTTACTGAAGGTGTAGAGTGGCCATCAGGTAACAAGTGCATGAACTGTATCAGTGCTTTTCAATAATTTAAAATCCATGCTGTCCCCCCCAAGGGGTTATACTCGTTCTGTGATTGTATGGCTAGCTGCATTTTTTAGCACATTTGAAATTAATGTTCCCTTGAAGTCTTGCGGGGAAAATGGGGACACAGCAAAGTTATCGCAACAACCTACAAAGCATAAATCATATCAGCATCCATGGTATTGACATCACCCTGAGTGCTAAACCTGAATTGCTTGGTAAGATCAGCAGTGGTAGTAAACGATGCAATGCTGTTGCTTTCTATTTGGCCACTTTTAGAAACGTTGCCTTTGTATATTTTTTAAAAAATAAAAAGTTGATTTTTTTTAGAATTGATTGTTAAAACTTCTCCCATTTTAGATTTTTAAAAAAAAAACAATTTTATGTTCTGTTGGTTTCTTTGATTATTCTCTCAGTGTCTTGGCACCTCAAAAATTGCAAACAAGATTTTCCTGGTGTAACAAATTCAGGTCCTGACCATATTGGTGGCCAGTTTACACGTGTGTGAACACATACATTACACAGGCCTGCCCTTTTTCTACGAAGGCTAACAGATGGTTGGAACTGTGTTAAACTGCTCAAGCAGTTTATGAATAATATCCGAACCCTGAGTGTGATTTATACCTGGGAACACTTCCTTAAGCCTACTTTACTCTTCAAAATATAGTCTTCTTTTCTACTATTATTGAGCTTTGCCATCATTTAAAAGCTGTCAGCTTATCGGTTTTGTTGTTCCTCAGCATCATGTGACAGGAAGGGAGGGGAGGGGTGGGAAGTTGACAAAATTATAGCCACACAAATTGTTTGGGAGTGAACATTTCACTGAGAACATCTTCCGTATCTTATTTGATCAGGGTTTCACTATGTATTTTGACATGATTTGTTTTCCCAATCGAAAGCATTGGCAAATCGTGCCATTCACGGTGGATGGGCAGTTTACTGTGAGCTGTGGACCCAGATAACTACACTCCTTGAACTCAGTGTTTGTTTGACCAGTTTAAAGCAACACCAAAGGGGCAACATCAGGTAGAATTGGCGCGTTCTACCACTGCCAATGGGAAGTTGTGGGGGAGTTTATTGACATGACAGTTTCTCTTGGCCAGTTTCAGGATTTTATCAGATCCCCACTAGTAACAGTCTACAGATCTGTTACCAAATACACTGTATAATAGGGGAAATATTTGAGGTAAAGTGCAGTATAAAATCTTACTGCAACCATGGTATTAATAGCAATTAAGATTTGAAACCGCTTGTTACCCACTTCCACATTATTTATTTTTTAACAAATTGAAGTAATTTGTTTTGTACATTTTTAGTAAATTTAAATCAATATACTATTCGAGGAGGTGGGAGGATTATTTCAGGAGTGATAAGATTTATGCTCAAGTTCAGTCTTTAACCACACCAAACATCACTGAGCAGTCTAAACTTGTCTGGAGTGGGAAATAATGGAACAAAGTACTGGATTCAGGTTCCTCAATAACCTTGAACATTTAATGTTCAAACGCTGACTTCATCAAATAATCCCTGGCCTGTTGTTTCAGACAGGTGGGTCTGTAGGTTTATGCACATGCATCGCCCAACCTCTGCTCAGGAAGAAACGTTGGGGTGATCGGGTACTGTCCAATCTATCCAATCTTCAATTTTTGCAAATCTCAACAGAAAAAAGAGGAAGCGTCCTGCTGGTCGCAGTCGAACTCAGGGACTGTCTGATCGGAGCTCAAGTCCTCCTGATCCACTGATACCTGCTCCGAGGCAGCTCGGAACCAGGGATGCAACAGGATCTCCCCGGCTGTCAATCTCTCCGCAGGGTCACGCCTCAGTAGGCTGCGTATGAGACACTTGGCTTTGGGAGAGATGCTGTCGGGAATGCAGAACTGTCCTCGGCGGATTTTACTAAACAGTGCGCTGGGGTCGGAATCGTGAAATGGGTAACGTCCCACGAGCAGAGTGTAAAGCATGACTCCCAGGCTCCAGACATCGGCTGCTTTCCCGGAATAACATCCACTCGTGTTCAGGATCTCTGGGCTCACGTAAGCCGGACATCCATGCTTATCAGACAGGGAATCATCCTTTCCCTTCAGGATATGAGCATCCACCAAGCTCTCCAGCCTCAGCCTCCTCCTGTGGGAATCGCAAAGAAAAATAACATCAGCGTGAAACCAAATTGTTATTGGAAGAAGAGCTGCCCAAGAATCTTAATCTATTCCCTTTGCTGTATATTTTGCAGTCTTACCGCCACACACACATATGAACGTATGAGTGTATAGGATAAGCAATGTAAAAAGATACAAATTATTTAAAATATTGCAGGATACTGGAGTAAAAAACATATATGTTTTACTCAGCACATATCATAAGACCAGTTTTCCCAAGTCTTACTTCTGTTCAGTTTCTAAAAAAATAGTTTTGTTCCAAGAAGCACAAGTCTTGAAATGCAATTCTAAAGGTTTGCAACTCCTTTCAATGTCTGAACATTAATTATACTGCAATGCCATTTCAGTTTGTTTGAAACAGGCGCTTGTAGTATTATAAACTGTTGACTAAACTGACATTAAGGGAAACCTCTTTTCATTCATGTGAAATATTTAAGAGATTGAATTTGTGCAAATAGAAGCATACTGAGACTGGCTTGATCCTATATTTAGTATTTTGAAGCTATTTATATGTTGTATTTTTGAATAGTATACATCAATGATGCTACCAGGGACGTGTCCTGTGTCTGAACTCCTACAGTTTTGCAAAGGGCAGAGCCCTTAGCTCTGTTTTGTAAATGGAAAAGATGACTCATGCAGCCTGCTGTGTGTATTATGGTCTCTTACGACACTGAATCACTCAGCACCTGCTTTACCAGTGTGAGAGTACCTTACCCAGCATTAATTGCAACACCATCCCATGTTGCCAAATCTGTAGCACATGATGAAGGTCTATGCAAAACTAGCAAAGGCAGCAAAAATCAAATTTCACTTCCAACTGAAATTTTTCTAGTTAGCATGTCATCCAACAATATTGCAACATTTCCTTCTGTTGCCTAAAACGTTTTTGTGTTTTCATTTTTATTTTGAATGTTTATTGGACTTGTGAAATAAATGCAGCTGTGACTTTTTTTTGTTGCCTCACACTTAATACATTTAAGACATTTCACGCCTAATCCAACTCACTTTATACAAGAATTATACCACAAAGGCAAGTTTGTGTGCACACGAAACCCAAGCCCCAAACTGCAGAACTATTTTTACTCCAGAGATAACAAACAACAATATTAACAATTGGTTAAGCAAAGGTCTGGAGTGTAATAAATGTATATTTACAGTTCACAACTTACTAAATTAAATCTGGTGCAGAAATTGTTCAGTGACAGCTATGGATCTAACAAGCAAAACTTCAATGAAAACACAAGTGCTAGAAATACAACATTTAATGGGGAACAAATTTTGTAAGCATTTCCGCTGCTATAGAGCTGCGTAAGCATTTTTAACAAACGCACAATGCATAGCTAATCAAATCAGTTTATTACAGTTATTAAGATTTAACGCACTTTTATTTTTTCAAAAAGATGATGCCACTGCAAAACTGAATGCAATATTTCAGTAAATCTGTAAAATATCCAGATTGTAAATTCTGGTAACTCTTAAGGAATATGCTTTGCTCATTTACAATGCAAGCTTGTTGTGAAGAATTAACAGGCATCGTACTATGTATTTCCATTGGCAAAGGAGTGTCTTCCCATTCATTCACCGTGAATAATTGGATTCCACACATAGGAACATCATGTAATGGATGAATTTACTGTGCCTTCAACTCATTACAAAATAACAAAACTTCATTGTGAGGATCCTGAAAGCTCTTATAATTATATAGATATAATAGTTTACAATAGTTTGAAATTAGGCCTATATATTATTAATAATAATCCATTGGACACTTAAGATGTGTCATTCTGCATTGATTTAATGGCAATAAGGTGATGGCAATGCATCCTAAAAAATATAGTCACTACACTTTACAGTAAATCCTGTTAAGCACCTTGAGGTATATCAAATGCAAAGATTATCATTATTGTTTAATGTTGCCGAATGTGTTACAAATAAATAATCCCTTTCAATTGTGTAAATGTAACTGCTTATTACTATATTAAATTACAACTTTTATACTTAAAATGTATTATTATGGTTGTCATTAATTTCGTCGGGCGATTGTAGTTATTCAAAAGCATCAATTAATTTATAATGAGTAAAATTATTGCACTTAAATTATCACATCAGTCATAAGCCTGACTATATTTAAAAATGCTGCAAATAGGAAGGCTGATAACAGGCTCTTGCACTCAAATGCACTTCATTGGACAGTTCATATTTGGCTAATGTCATTTCATGCAAAGAATATTTTTATTTAATTTATCAAAGCAAGTCAATAGTAAGATTCTTTGGCTATGAAATAGAAACAATTTCAAATATTTAAATGTGAGATTTGGGGGCTTTTGTTTTAAGAATTTTTATTTCTTTCATACTTTAGCTACACTGCAGTACCTTTAATAATAATATAACAATAATCCTTGCATTTGATATAGCGCCTTATCACGTTTTCAAGACGTCTCAAAGCATTTTGCAGAATATACTGTTAATTGAATTGACTGTATATTTTGTGGGTGAAATGCAGCAGCCAATTGCACCTAATGAGATGGTAAGTCATACTGTGGTCAAATAAGACCACTTATCTGTTTGATTATCCTAAAAAAGGAATTCCCAACCTCAGAAATGCAATCTTTTTCATTTATTTTGATATGTTATCAAAATATTTTGATTTTCCCAAATCGTTTGTTTTGGAAGGTGGAGACAGGATATTGGATTTAGAATTATTTGTTGAATGAAACTCAAGAGCCTTTGTATAAACGTACCTCTGCTCATCCGAGAAGACAAATTTTCTGAGTTTGAGGTCTCTGAGGACAATGCCTGAATCGTGACAATGTGCCACGGCTGAAACGATCTGTTCAAAGAGCTGTGCTGCCTCCTCCTCTCCCAGCCGTTTGCAGCTTCTCATGTACAAGTGCATGTCCCCATGGCCCTTCTCCAAGAAAACATAACACTTTTTCTCTCCCAAGATTATCTCTTCGATCCCAGTGATGTTTTTGTGGGCTGGAAGCTGCAGGTATGGTCCGATTTCATCTCGATAGCTCTTGATGTCAAAAACCTGTACAGACAAAATGAGCTTGTGTCAAGCATACATATAAGCATACATACATACAAGCATGCATGCATGCATGCATACATTCATATATACATACATACACACACACACATGGGCGATTTTTTTTAACTAAACTTCTCCAGCTGAGGTGGACATCAATCAAAAGCTATGCATGCAAGCAACTGCCTCTGGTACGGGCACGCACTTTAGTTAATCACTTTAGTCATCCAGTTCCAGTCATCCAGCTGGAAATCCAAAAAGGAGTTCACAAATGCTTTAACTTCTGAGCATAAAAATAAAAAGCTGCCAATTACATGGTGCATCACCAAGGGCTTGTGAACATTTCACAATATGCTGTAACCGTGTAATAATTATAGCATTTGAACCATTGTCATGTCACATTGTCCAAACGTCTGAAAGCCCTGCCTGTTTTATTTTACTGTTACTGATTTACTGTTTAAGTGTAGTGACTGTGCATTTTATAGGCGAACGTGGCAGCCAAATGTGAGCCCCCAAAAAGATCAAGAGCAATAAAAATAAAATGGAAGTACTGTACTTCGTTCAAAGAGCATCTATTAAAGATTAAAGCAAAAGCACTTATTGTTATTTCTGTTGACCTCGTCTAATTAAATAGAGGAACACATAAGCACATGACAGTTTGTTAATGGATCTGAGGACTACAGTGACAACCATTCTCAGTCCCAGAGTGTAAAAGTGAAGTCTGGTTCATGGACTGAGCTGCCAGCACATAGTGAACTCTAGGTGGCAGCTCCACACGTGCAATCCACGTTTAAACCCATCCAAAAACTCTCAAGAGCTGCATCCATCCACTAGTCTGGAAATCACGTCGCAGAAGTTGCAGCGAGAGAGGGCGAGAAGCATAAAGGAGCCTTTGCCCTCTTAATGTAATCCCCGGTGCATTAAACATACCACCAAATCTAACCGGACCAGACGCGCTGCACTGTGCGCCTTACGCAAACATCTGCTAAGTCGCATTGCCTTGACACTGTGCTCGCCCTGTACCGCGAGCCGCGTTACACGCTCCCTCCCGTGCCATGACCTGCTCACTTGCGGAGCTTATTTTCGTCCACAAAACACGCAGGTCAACCCATGGCGCAGCATATCCTGGAGAGGGCTTTCAGAACATAGGTCCGGACGACGTGATAAGGCGTTGTATCAAATGCAAGGATCATTCTGATGATGATGATGATGATGATGATGATAGTAATCCCTTACCTTGCACACGTATTCCTGCCCTGTGTGGCTGCTGATCGCCCTGAAGACGTTGTGCCTCTCCAGGCTTTGCAGGAGGATGTAGTTGCCGATCCTGGCGGCGCCCTGTGAGCTGAAGGGGCTGCTGCCCGGGGTGGGGCCGGGGGAGCCCGGGGAGGGCAGGTCGGTGCTGTCCGGCGGGGAGTCGCTGAGCCGCGGGCACTTGGTGACAGGTTCCTCGCTCTCCACTCGCTTCTGCCTCCACCTCCCATTGAGGAGGATGGGGATCGGACTCGCTCTCTGCACGTTCAAACTCATGAAGGTGTCCCCGATACCACTGCTGTCGGCCGTGTGTGTGTGTGTGTGTAATGTGTGTGTGTGTGTGTATAAGGGTGTGTGTGTGTAATGTGTGTATAGTGTGTGTGTGTGTGTGTGTGTAATGTGTGTATAGTGTGTGTGTGTCCGTTTGCAGAGGGACAGCGGATCACAAGGCTCTCAACAAAGAGGTGTTGCTCCTGTGGCCACGTCCAGTTGCTGTTGTTCGCAGCGCCTTCTGTTCGGGGAGAAAATCCTTTTGCATTCCTCCAGCAGCTCAGCCCTGTCAGCCCGGGTCAGCCCTGTCAGCCCTGTCAGCCCGGGTCAGCCCTGTCAGCCCGGGTCAGCCCTGTCAGCCCGGGTCAGCCCTGTCAGCCCGGGTCAGCCCTGTCAGCCCGGGTCAGCCCTGTCAGCCCGGGTCAGCCCTGTCAGCCCTGTCAGCCCGGGTCAGCCCTGTCAGCCCTGTCAGCCCTGTCAGCCCGGGTCAGCCCTGTCAGCCCGGGTCAGCCCTGTCAGCCCGGGTCAGCCCTGTCAGCCCGGGTCAGCCCTGTCAGCCCTGTCAGCCCGGATCAGCCCTGTCAGCCCTGTCAGCCCGGGTCAGCCCTGTCAGCCCGGGTCAGCCCTGTCAGCCCTGTCAGCCCTGTCAGCCCGGGTCAGCCCTGTCAGCCCGGGTCAGCCCTGTCAGCCCTGTCAGCCCGGCTCGGCTCGGCTCGGCTCGGCTCAGCCCGGCTCGGCTCGGCTCAGCTCGCAAAGCAAAGGCAGGTCTGGTGACGATGTCGGTGTCTCTGCTCCGCGATCCTCCGCTGTGTAAGAAGCCGAGCGGGGGGGGGGCGGTGGGGGGGGGGTGGGGGTGGGGGGGGGCGGTGGGGGGGGCGGTGGCGGCTGCAAAACCAACTGCAAACTGAGAAAGTCTCTTTAAAGCAACTTCTTTTTTGAGGGGGAAACAAAAAGCCACACACAGCCCCGCAAACCCCGGCAGCAATCCCAAACCGGTGGTCTCTGCTCTCCTGGCAGGACAGGCGGGGAGGGAGGGCAGGCGGGGCAAGGAGGGAGGGAGGGAGGGAGGGCAGGGCAAAGAGGGAGGGAGGGAGGGCAGGGCAAGGAGAGAGGGAGGGCAGGCGGGGCAAGGAGGGAGGGCAGGCAGGGCAAGGAGGGAGGGCAGGCAGGGCAAGGAGGGAGGGAGGGAGGCAGGCAGGGCAAGGAGGGAGGGCAGGCAGGGCAAGGAGGGAGGGCAGGCAGGGCAAGGAGGGAGGGCAGGCAGGGCAAGGAGGGCAGGCAGGCAGGGCGGGGAGGGCAGGCGGGCAGGGCAAGGAGGGCGGGCAGGGCAAGGAGGGCAGGCAGGCAGGGCAAGGAGGGCAGGCAGGGCAAGGAGGGCGGGCAGGCAGGGCGGGGAGGGCAGGGCGGGCAGGGCAAGGAGGGCGGGCAGGGCAAGGAGGGCAGGCAGGCAGGGCAAGGAGGGCAGGCAGGGCAAGGAGGGCGGGCAGGGCAAGGAGGGCAGGCAGGCAGGGCAAGGAGGGCAGGCAGGGCAAGGAGGGCGGGCAGGGCGGGCAGGGCAAGGAGGGCAGGCGGGCAGGGCAGGCTGGTCGCTCTCACGCCTCAGTGGGGCAGCAGGTCCCAGCCAGAGCCCACTGCATGGCAACTGTTCTCACGAGCCCGACTGAGGGTGGTGGGAAAATGATAATAACAATAATAATAATAACAATGACAATGATATTAATAAAAGTTAACAGTCAAAGTTATACGGTGCAGTCGGAGCGCTGAGCAGCTCAGGCGGCGGCTTTTGGCAGAGAGGCAACTGCAGTATAAATGGGGATGTGTCGAGTGTTGCCCGTGTACTGGTGTGTGAGTGTGTGTGTGTGGTGTGTGTGTGTGTGTGTGTGGTGTGGGGTGTGTGTGTGTGTGTGGTGTGTGTGTGGTGTGGGGTGTGTGTGCAGTGAAGGCCAAGTCACACTCACACACACACACTCACTGTGTGACAGAGAGGAGTCACTCACCCACTCACTCACTCACTCTGAGGACCAACAACACAATAGATTCTCTCTCTCACTCACAGCCTTTTTTTTACCTGCAGCCGATCAGACGATGTACGTAATGTGACACCCGCCACACACACAGCACCACACACACACACACACACAGCACCACACACACACACACACACACACACACCACACACACACCACCACACACACACACAGCACCACACACACACACACACAGCACCCACACACACACACCACACACACCACACACACACACACCACACACACACACACACAGCACCACACACACACACACAGCACCAACACACACACACACAGCACCACACACACACACACACACAGCACCACACACACACACACACAGCACCACACACACACACACACACAGCACCACACACACACACACAGCACCACACACACACACACACACACACCACAAACACACACATCAACACACACACCACACACACACCACACAACACACACACACAGCACCACACACACACACACAGCACCACACACACACACACACACACACACACACACACACCACACACACACACACACACAGCACCACACACACACACACACACAGCACCACACACACACACACACAGCCACCACACAACACACACACAGCACCACACACACACACACCACACACACCACACACACACACACACACACAGCACCCACCACACACACACAGCACCAACTACACACACACAGCACCAACCACACACACAGCACCAACTACACACACACACACACACAGCACCACACACACACACACACACACACACACACACCACACACACACGCAAACACCACACACACACAGCACCAAACACACACACAGCACCACACACACACACAGCACCACACACACACACACAGCACCACACACACACACACACACAGCACCACACACACACACAGCACCACACACACACACACACAGCACCACACACACACACAGCACCACACACACACACACACACCCACACACACACACACACAGCACCACACACACACACAGCACCACACACACACCACCACACACACAGCACCAACCACACACACACACAGCACCAACTACACACACACACACAGCACCAACCACACACACACACACAGCACCAAACACACACACACACACAGCACCACACACACACACACACACACACAGCACCACACACACACACACACACAGCACCACACACACACACAGCACCACACACACCACCACACACAGCACCACACACACACACAGCACCACACACACACACAGCACCACACACACACACAGCACCACACACACACACAGCACCACACACACACACACAGCACCACACACACACACACACACACACACCCCACACCACACACACACAGCACCACACACACACACACAGCACCACACACACACACACACACACAGCACCACACACACACACACTACCACACACACACACAGCCACACACACACACAGCACCACACACACACACACCCCACACACACACACACACACACACACCACACACACACACACACACCACACACACACCACACACACACACACACACACACACACACACACACACACACACACACACACACACACACACACACACACACACACAGCACCACACACACACACACACAGCACCACACACACACACACACACACACACACACACACACCACACACACACACACACACACACACAGCACCACACACACACACAGCACCACACACACACACACACAGCACCACACACACAGCACCACACACACACACACACACAGCACCACACACACACAGCACCACACACACACACAGCACCACACACACACACACAGCACCACACACACACACAGCACCACACACACACACAGCACCACACACACACACACACACACAACCACACACACACACACAGCACCACACACACACACACACACAGCACCACACACACACACAGCACCACACACACACACACACACAGCACCACACACACACACACAGCACCAAACACACACACAGCACGCGCACACACACACACACACAGCGCGCACACACACACACAGCACCACACACACACACAGCACCACACACACACACACACACACACACACCACACACACACCACACCACACACCACCACACACACACACACACACCACCACACACACACACACACACACACACACCACACACACACCACACCAACAACACACAGCACCACACACACCACACACAGCACCACACACACCGCCACACAGCACCACACACACACACACACACACACACACACACAGCACCACACACACACACAGCACCAAACACACACACAGCACCACACACACACAGCACCACACACACAGCACCACACACACACACACACACAGCACCACACACACACAGCACCACACACACACACAGCACCACACACACACACACACACACAGCACCAACACACACAGCCCCAACACACACACACACAGCACCACACACACACACAGCACCACACACACACACACACACACAGCACCACACACACAGCACCACACACACACACACACACACAGCACCAAACACACACACAGCACCACACACACACACACAGCACACACACACACACAGCACCACACACACACACAGCACCACACACACAGCACCACACACACACACACACACACACACACACACACAGAGCACCACACACACACACAGCACCAAACACACACACAGCACCACACACACACACACACACAGCACCACACACACACACAGCACCAAACACACACACAGCACCACACACACACACACAGCCACCACACACACACACACACACACACACACCAGCACCACACACACACACAGCCCAAACACACACACAGCACCAACACACACAACACACACACCACACACACACACACACAGCACCACACACACACACACACAGCACCAAACACACACAGCACCACACACACACAGGCACCACACACACACACACACACACAGCACCACACACACAGTATCACACACACACACACAGCACCACACACACACAGTATCACACACACACACACACACCACACACCACACACACACACACACACACAGCACCACACACAACACCACACACCACACACACACCAGCACCACACACACACGCACAGCACCACACACACACACAGCACCACACACACACACACACACCACACACACACACCGCACCGCACACACACACACACACACACACACACACACACACAACCTACACACACACACACACACACACACACACACACACACACAGAGCACCACACACACACACAGCACCAAACACACACACAGCACCACACACACACACACAGCACCACACACACACACACAGCACCACACACACCACACACACACACACAGCACCACACACACACACAGCACCACACACACACAGCACCACACACACAGCACCACACACACACACACAGCACCACACACACAGCACCACACACACACACACACAGCACCAAACACACACAGCACCACACACACACAGCACCACACACACACACACACACACAGCACCACACACACAGCACCACACACACACACACAGCACCACACACACACACAGCACCACACACACACACACACACACAGCACCACACACACACAGCACCACACACACACACAGCACCACACACACACACACAGCACCACACACACACACACACACACAGCACACAAACGCTTGTGAAAACTCAACGCTTGAGAACTCCATGCCATGGATTTTTTTTGCAAAAATAA
Source organism: Callorhinchus milii (assembly GCF_018977255.1). Classification (NCBI taxonomy): domain Eukaryota; kingdom Metazoa; phylum Chordata; class Chondrichthyes; order Chimaeriformes; family Callorhinchidae; genus Callorhinchus; species Callorhinchus milii. The sequence continues at coordinate 80,598,497 of NW_024704743.1, forward strand.
AAAAGATCAGAATCAATTTCAAAATAACCACAAGAAACAAAATAAAAGGGGTTCCTACATGACTTTTTTTGGTGGGGGGTGGGGGCTGGTGGTAAATACAAGGTCAGGCTGCTTATGAAAATCACATTGCTTTTTTAGCTGGAGATTTTTATTTACATACAAACACACACACACACACACACACACAAGGGCTTGACCGGGACTCAGTGATAGACAATGCAAAAGGGGGTATTTTTGGTGCATTGATCGGTTTATATAATGCAGATTTAACCATATATATATATATTTTTAAAAAAAACAAATAATCTGATCCCTTGTAATTCACAATTCAGGATCACATGCCTGTCGGCTGGATGACGCGAGCAGTCAGTCCAGGCAGCTCTCTTGACGTCGTTGCCTGTTAATGTCACTCAAGGGGAACCTCAAGCGCTTCACTTCGTCAGCCAAATGCACGACAGGCAGGGAGGCAGCCAGCCAGCCCCGGCCATAGCCACAGCCAGCCCCGGCCACAGCCAGCCCCGGCCACAGCCAGCCCCGGCCACAGCCATAGCCAGCCCCGGCCATAGCCACAGCCAGCCCCGGCCATAGCCACAGCCAGCCCCGGCCACAGCCAGCCCCGGCCATAGCCAGCCCCGGCCATAGCCACAGCCAGCCCCGGCCACAGCCATAGCCAGCCCCGGCCATAGCCAACCCCGGCCACAGCCAGTCATAGCCACAGCCAGCCCCGGCCATAGCCATAGCCAGCCCCGGCCACAGCCACAGCCAGCCCCGGCCATAGCCAGCCATAGCCAGAGCCAGCCCCGGCCACAGCCAGCCATAGCCACAGCCAGCCCCGGCCACAGCCAGCCCCGGCCATAGCCAGCCCCGGCCACAGCCAGCCCCGGCCACAGCCAGCCATAGCCACAGCCAGCCCCGGCCACAGCCAGCCCCGGCCACAGCCAGCCCCGGCCACAGCCAGCCATAGCCACAGCCAGCCCCGGCCATAGCCAGCCACACCCACAGCCATAGCCAGCCCCGGCCATAGCCAGCCATAGCCACAGCCAGCCCCGGCCACAGCCAGCCCCGGCCACAGCCAGCCATAGCCACAGCCAGCCCCGGCCACAGCCAGTCATAGCCACAGCCAGCCCCGGCCACAGCCAGTCATAGCCACAGCCAGCCCCGGCCATAGCCAGCCATAGCCACAGCCAGCCCCGGCCACAGCCAGTCATAGCCACAAGCCAGCCCCGGCCATAGCCATAGCCAGCCCCGGCCATAGCCAGCCATAGCCACAGCCAGCCCCGGCCATAGCCAGCCACAGCCAGCCCCGGCCATAGCCATAGCCAGCCCCGGCCATAGCCAGTCATAGCCACAGCCAGCCCCGGCCATAGCCATAGCCAGCCCCGGCCACAGCCAGCCATAGCCACAGCCAGCCCGGCCACAGCCAGCCACAGCCAGCCCCGGCCATAGCCAGCCCCGGCCACAGCCAGCCCCGGCCACAGCCAGCCCCGGCCACAGCCAGCCATAGCCACAGCCAGCCCCGGCCATAGCCAGCCCCGGCCAGAGCCATAGCCAGCCCCGGCCATAGCCAGCCCCGGCCATAGCCAGCCCCGGCCATAGCCAGTCATAGCCACAGCCAGCCCCGGCCACAGCCAGTCATAGCCACAGCCAGCCCCGGCCACAGCCAGTCATAGCCACAGCCAGCCCCGGCCATAGCCAACCCGGGCCACAGCCAGTCATAGCCACAGCCAGCCCCGGCCATAGCCACAGCCAGCCCCGGCCAGCCAGTCATAGCCACAGCCAGCCCCGCCATAGCCATAGCCCGCCAAGCAGCCATAGCCACAGCCGCCCGGCCATAGCCAGCCATAGCCACAGCCGCCCCGGCCATAGCCATAGCCAGCCCCGGCCATAGCCAGTCATAGCCACAGCCAGCCCCGGCCATAGCCATAGCCAGCCCCGGCCACAGCCAGCCATAGCCACAGCCAGCCCCGGCCATAGCCATAGCCAGCCCCGGCCACAGCCAGCCATAGCCACAGCCAGCCCCGGCCATAGCCATAGCCAGCCCCGGCCATAGCCAGCCATAGCCACAGCCAGCCCCGGCCATAGCCATAGCCAGCCCCGGCCACAGCCAGCCATAGCCACAGCCAGCCCCGGCCATAGCCATAGCCAGCCCCGGCCACAGCCAGCCATAGCCACAGCCAGCCCCGGCCATAGCCATAGCCAGCCCCGGCCACAGCCAGCCATAGCCACAGCCAGCCCCGGCCATAGCCATAGCCAGCCCCGGCCACAGCCAGCCATAGCCACAGCCAGCCCCGGCCATAGCCATAGCCAGCCCCGGCCACAGCCAGCCATAGCCACAGCCAGCCCCGGCCATAGCCATAGCCAGCCCCGGCCACAGCCAGCCATAGCCACAGCCAGCCCCGGTCATAGCCATAGCCAGCCCCGGCCACAGCCATAGCCAGCCCCGGCCACGGCCAGCCCCGGCCACAGCCATAGCCAGCCATAGCCAGGCCCAGCCATAGCCAGCCCCAGCCATAGCCAGCCATAGCCAGCCCAGCCATAGCCAGCCCAGCCACAGCACAGCCAGCCCCAGCCATAGCCAGCCCCAGCCATAGCCAGCCACCAGCCACAGCCAGCCCCAGCCATAGCCAGCCACAGCCATAGCCAGCCCCAGCCATAGCCAGCCCCAGCCATAGCCAGCCACAGCCCAGCCACAGCCATAGCCAGCCCCAGCCATAGCCAGCCCCAGCCACAGCCAGCCCCAGCCATAGCCAGCCACAGCCCCAGCCACAGCCAGCCCCAGCCACAGCCAGCCACAGCCATAGCCAGCCCCAGCCATAGCCAGCCCCAGCCACAGCCCCAGCCACAGCCAGCCCCAGCCATAGCCATAGCCAGCCACAGCCCAGCCCCAGCCACAGCCACAGCAGCCCCAGCCATAGCCAGCCCCAGCCATAGCCAGCCCCAGCCCCAGCCCAGCCAGCCCCAGCCATAGCCAGCCAGCCCCAGCCATAGCCAGCCAGCCCCAGCCATAGCCAGCCAGCCCCAGCCCCAGCCCCAGCCATAGCCAGCCCCAGCCTTAGCCAGCCCCAGCCCCAGCCAGCCCCAGCCTTAGCCAGCCCCAGCCCCAGCCCCAGCCAGCCCCAGCCATAGCCAGCCCAGCCCCAGCCAGCCCCAGCCATAGCCAGCCCCAGCCCCAGCCAGCCCCAGCCCCAGCCATAGCCAGCCCCAGCCCCAGCCCCAGCCAGCCCCAGCCCCAGCCATAGCCAGCCCCAGCCCCAGCCATAGCCAGCCCCAGCCCCGGCCACAGCCAGCCCCGGCCACAGCCAGCCATAGCCACAGCCAGCCCCGGCCACAGCCAGCCCCGGCCACAGCCAGCCCCGGCCACAGCCAGCCATAGCCACAGCCAGCCCCGGCCATAGCCAGCCACAGCCACAGCCATAGCCAGCCCCGGCCATAGCCAGCCATAGCCACAGCCAGCCCCGGCCATAGCCAGCCCCGGCCACAGCCAGCCATAGCCACAGCCAGCCCCGGCCACAGCCAGTCATAGCCACAGCCAGCCCCGGCCACAGCCAGTCATAGCCACAGCCAGCCCCGGCCATAGCCAACCCGGGCCACAGCCAGTCATAGCCACAGCCAGCCCCGGCCATAGCCACAGCCAGCCCCGGCCACAGCCAGTCATAGCCACAACCAGCCCCGGCCATAGCCATAGCCAGCCCCGGCCATAGCCAGCCATAGCCACAGCCAGCCCCGGCCATAGCCAGCCACAGCCAGCCCCGGCCATAGCCATAGCCAGCCCCGGCCATAGCCAGTCATAGCCACAGCCAGCCCCGGCCATAGCCATAGCCAGCCCCGGCCACAGCCAGCCATAGCCACAGCCAGCCCCGGCCACAGCCAGCCACAGCCAGCCCCGGCCATAGCCAGCCCCGGCCACAGCCAGCCCCGGCCACAGCCAGCCCCGGCCACAGCCAGCCATAGCCACAGCCAGCCCCGGCCATAGCCAGCCACAGCCACAGCCATAGCCAGCCCCGGCCATAGCCAGTCATAGCCACAGCCAGCCCCGGCCATAGCCATAGCCAGCCCCGGCCACAGCCAGCCATAGCCACAGCCAGCCCCGGCCATAGCCACAGCCAGCCCCGGCCACAGCCAGTCATAGCCACAACCAGCCCCGGCCATAGCCATAGCCAGCCCCGGCCATAGCCAGCCATAGCCACAGCCAGCCCCGGCCATAGCCATAGCCAGCCCCGGCCATAGCCAGTCATAGCCACAGCCAGCCCCGGCCATAGCCATAGCCAGCCCCGGCCACAGCCAGCCATAGCCACAGCCAGCCCCGGCCATAGCCATAGCCAGCCCCGGCCACAGCCAGCCATAGCCACAGCCAGCCCCGGCCATAGCCATAGCCAGCCCCGGCCATAGCCAGCCATAGCCACAGCCAGCCCCGGCCATAGCCATAGCCAGCCCCGGCCACAGCCAGCCATAGCCACAGCCAGCCCCGGCCATAGCCATAGCCAGCCCCGGCCACAGCCAGCCATAGCCACAGCCAGCCCCGGCCATAGCCATAGCCAGCCCCGGCCACAGCCAGCCATAGCCACAGCCAGCCCCGGCCATAGCCATAGCCAGCCCCGGCCACAGCCAGCCATAGCCACAGCCAGCCCCGGCCATAGCCATAGCCAGCCCCGGCCACAGCCAGCCATAGCCACAGCCAGCCCCGGCCATAGCCATAGCCAGCCCCGGCCACAGCCAGCCATAGCCACAGCCAGCCCCGGCCATAGCCATAGCCAGCCCCGGCCACAGCCATAGCCAGCCCCGGCCACGGCCAGCCCCGGCCACAGCCATAGCCAGCCATAGCCAGGCCCAGCCATAGCCAGCCCCAGCCATAGCCAGCCATAGCCAGCCCCAGCCATAGCCAGCCCCAGCCACAGCCACAGCCAGCCCCAGCCATAGCCAGCCCCAGCCATAGCCAGCCACAGCCACAGCCAGCCCCAGCCATAGCCAGCCACAGCCATAGCCAGCCCCAGCCATAGCCAGCCCCAGCCATAGCCAGCCACAGCCCCAGCCACAGCCATAGCCAGCCCCAGCCATAGCCAGCCCCAGCCACAGCCAGCCCCAGCCATAGCCAGCCACAGCCCCAGCCACAGCCAGCCCCAGCCATAGCCAGCCCCAGCCACAGCCAGCCACAGCCATAGCCAGCCCCAGCCATAGCCAGCCCCAGCCACAGCCCCAGCCACAGCCAGCCCCAGCCATAGCCATAGCCAGCCACAGCCCCAGCCACAGCCACAGCCACAGCCAGCCCCAGCCATAGCCAGCCCCAGCCATAGCCAGCCCCAGCCCCAGCCCCAGCCATAGCCAGCCCCAGCCTTAGCCAGCCCCAGCCCCAGCCAGCCCCAGCCTTAGCCAGCCCCAGCCCCAGCCCCAGCCAGCCCCAGCCATAGCCAGCCCCAGCCCCAGCCAGCCCCAGCCATAGCCAGCCCCAGCCCCAGCCAGCCCCAGCCCCAGCCATAGCCAGCCCCAGCCCCAGCCATAGCCAGCCCCAGCCCCAGCCATAGCCAGCCCCAGCCCCAGCCAGCCCCAGCCATAGCCAGCCAGCTCCCTGAAACGTCACAGGCAAAACTGCATTGGATCACAGCTCAGTGACTAAATGCACAAAAATTGGGACTTGCCCAAGAGAGCGAGAGAACAGATTAACAACAATGTGCAAGGCGAGGGTGGAAACACCACTGTCATTCTTTCAAATGCAAAAATAGATCGATTTCTTTTAGGAAATGATATTTTGGGATACAGTATATGAGTAGTTCAGGACACGGCACCCTCTCAGGCATGGAAGGTGAACTGGGTGGACCTTGATTATTTTTCGTGTAGCATTTCCTATGCAAAGCCTGACTGTCAAACCTACTTTCATATCGCGTGCCAGGTCTAAGGCAATTCTTTAGGATAAGGAGAGCTCGTTGTACACTTAAGTAATTTTATATCAAGTGGTTTTCTAACAAAAGGCGCAGGAAGAAGGACATTCATACATTTGAATGATGCTTATCTTTGAAAATTGTCTAAAAATAATGTAAGATTGTTAAAACACAATAATATTTTTTATATATAATATTAAGTTATTTAGGTTTTCTCAAAATCTCCCAGGACATCAGGGAGGGGACAGGGCAGTTTAATCTACTGCCAGGGAATTTCTCAATGGGCTGTTCAGTTACAAGTCGCTTAACATGTGTAATATGGTAATTGACCACAAGGTATTAATTTATGATCGTGTGTTGTAATGGCCCAGTTGTGTTCAGTAGTCTGTCTGTTCTCTATGTGGTGTACAGATGCCTGCACCAATCTATCTCCATTTGCGAAATGAGCAGCTGCATGTGTCTGTTTTCTATGCCATTGTGCAATGATAGAGAGGTTGTGGGTATGTACCCACTATCACTTTTAATAGTAATCCTTGCGATTGATATAGCAACTCATCACGTCATCAAGATATTTCAAGGCACTTCACGGGAATTAAAGTGACTGTATTTTGTAGGTGAATTCAACAACTAATTTCCACACAACAATGTCCCACAAACAGTTATAAAGTAAGTGATCAATTGCATTTGGGGGATTGTTGGCTAGGACACTCAGATTAAGTATTTTCTCTTTTCGAATAGTGCGATCGGATCTTTAACATCCACCTGAACAGGCAAACAGGACCTTGGATTTAACATCTCATCCAAAGGTTGTCCGACAATGCAGCACTCCCCCAGCACTGCATTAGAGCATCAACACAGACTACATTTAGGGTTCCAAGTCCTGACATATGCTTGTTTGCTCACAAAACCTACAATCACTCCAAGCAATTTGAGACATCCTCTCGACATGAAAGCAAATGTAAGGATTATTATATTGTCATTGTGCTGACCATGTGTAAAATGCCTGTGTGCACAGGTGTTCATGATTATGAAAGTAACATCAGGTGATGGTTATCCTTTTCATTGATGAATTAATAACTACGAGCATCTGTAATTGCCACTGTACATATGTTTTTACACACGGTTAGCACATCCTGCAAGCTTTTAACACCTGGGTTGTTAAACCCAGCCACAAATTAGGTCCCCAAGGCATGCTGTGCTGGTATGTTTCCCTTATTGTTATTCTGTTATTTTGCATTTACACTATGGGTTGGCTGACAACAGTACTCCTGGGGTGAACTGAAATTTAAGGAAGATGGTTTACTTGGAGCGACTAAAGCTGAGCCAATTCTGCCGCTGGAAACCTCTTCCACAGCTGCCTCTGCTCTCAGGGACTGAATGGCCAGCCGGGGCTTTTCTTCCTGCTCATTGGTGGAAATGTGTGACTTCATCCTGTGGGATGAGCAAAAATAAAACTTGTTTTGATCGCAACCGAATTGGCAGTGATAACAGGGGTAGATAAGGATTTGACATTCAACTGCACCTGCCAGCCTCCATTGTTTAGGTTCAGCACCTTGGGACGTCCTCCCGACATGAAAGGCACTATACAAATGTAATTTTGTTGTTGTTGTTGTTGTCGTCGTGGTCAGTAGGATTGTCAAATGTTTCATGCAATGGGTTGAGGTGTCAGCTTGGCTCAGTTGGTAGCATTCTCATCTTTGGGTCAGAACTTTGTGGATTCAAGCACCATGTCAGGGACTTTGAACTCAGGAGTCTATGCTGACTCCATTTCATTGTCAGAGGTGCTGTGCTTCAGATGAGATGTTAGATCAATTTTCCATCTGCGTGTTCAGGTGGATGTTAAAGAGCCCATGGTGCAATATGAAAACAAAAGTGAGTTTCTCCCAATGTTTAGGCCAGCAATGCCTCAGATAATTTGGTTATATAATAATAATAATAATCCTTGCATTTGATATAGCGCTTTTCACATCTTCTAGACGTCTCAAAGCACTTTACAGAATAGACTGTAAAGTGAATTGACTGTATATTTGTTGCCAAAACGCGGCAGCCAATTGCGCACAGCAGTGTCCGACAAACAGTCGTGGATTGAAGTGACCAATTTCATTATTGTTTTTTTCTTTCTTGAGGGATTATTATTAGGCATGTGGAGTAAGGAAACTTGCCCAAGATTTCACTTGCTGGGAATCGAACCTAGGTCTCTCACTTGCGAGGCAGTACTCCAACCATTGAGCTACAGGACTCCTCAATAAGTTATGTTAAAATAGTGAGGATTCCTTTCCAATGCTTTTTGTTGTAGTCTTTGCATATTATTGCATTTTCATTTTGCTTGTGGTAGCTGTTTTCTGTGCTTAGTAGTAGTTTAATGCATGTGATGGTCACATTCTATCAATAGCTAAATGCTATTAAGACAAAAAGGTAAACCTTGGCGGACACAAATTACACTTACAGTGAAGTATGTATTTGTGGTAAGTTGAAGAGGACATATTAGTCAGCTTCAGCAAAGAGGAAACTTCAGCAAAAAAAGCGGAGCGATATATAATAATAATTCTTGCATGTCTTTTTTTCTTTTTCAAATAGTGTTGTTCGCCTACAAAATACAGTCATTACACTTTACAGTAATTCCTGAGAAGTACTTTGAGATATCTTGATAACACAATAAGGCACTTCATCAAATGCAAGGGTTATTATTATATGGGATCTTTAATATCCATCTGAACAGGCATGACTTCAGTTTAATGTCTCATTCAAAGGACAGCATCTTTGACAATTCAGCACTATGCAGCACTGCCTAGACAATGAGCCCAAGCCCCAATGTGAGGTTTGCTATCCCTTGAGCCAAGCTGCCATGAAGAGACAAACCAGGTTTCTGGAGAAGCTTTTTTTTGTACCATGTGAAATGTGTATCATGTGAGATTGTGGAGAGTCTAGTGATCATTGCTGAACTTGGGAGTTCTAGAAGAAAATACAAGTTTTAATATGGAAGAAGAAAAATATCACATCAAGGTGTAGACACAACCAAGATTTTTAGGGTGCTTCAATTGTGTTTTCCTTGGCTCCTTACTTTGTATTGGAAGCAACTTTGTATGGTGTGCAATGTCTAAATATTTCCTCTCCGGTGAGTCTACACATGAGCTTGTGGTATGTAGACTGAAGTGGAAAGACCTTAAATCAAGATTCAGATATGGTCAGAGTCTAGGTGACAAAAGGCAGTTCCCATTGAAAAGAGAACCTTGTCACTGGAGTGAAAATGTAGAACTAGTATAGCCAATATTCAGTCACAATTTGAAAACAATTTGGTTTCTGTAATCAATGCACTTAAAAATGCATGTTACCTGCAGTTTTTNCTTGTTTAGGCAAACAATAATGAAGTTTAATCCATTCACGGCTGAATATTAGGGCTTGTCAAACTCAAGACAAGGCTATATTTGACCAATATTTGAGGCAGACCATACAGAATGAAATCATTCAGCTATTTTATAGTTCTGGATGTGAAAATAACTGTGACCCAGACAAAGAAGTATTGTTTACTAATTTTGAACTTTACTTTGGAGATAAGTTGGGAGTTATACACGCACCATGTGGTTAGATTTGTGGAGCTGCTGTAATAACATTAAAGGCATTTTTAGTAATAAATGATACAACTGATCTAGAATTAAGAGCAGCATATGTTTTAACCCAGAAAGGACACAATTACTCCTTTAGGGAAGCCATGCTCGATGGTAGTAATATGAAAGGAAAAAGCACAGATGTGCAGGCATATATAAGATGATTAAAATGAAGAGCATTTTATAGGTCATCTTGTGAGTGATGGAACCAATTGATTTACAATTGTTGTCATTTGTTTGACTACAATCATAAGATGTATCATTTTTCATCTGTCTCAACTCTTTGAAGAAAAATTCTGAGGGGAAACAAGTTAACCTGACTGCAAAATCACATGCAAAAATGCTTTGGGATTGCTAGATAAAAATTGTGATAAATATGCGATCAGTGTGTTGAATTTGAGAATGTTTAAAGGGAGCTGTGAAAGTCAAAGGTCCCCCAGCATTACATGTGATGGGGACCCAGCTAAATTGTTATTGTACAAACTTATTGTGCCAGTAATTGTGCCAGTAATTTTATTGCAGGATATGACAATAGCAAGAATATCTTCCAAAAGTACAGAGAGAATGGGTTTGAATGGGCTGCCCTGGTTATTCCTTATGAATTAGTGAAAAAAAGATGGACATACTGTATCATTTTAATTTCCTCAAATAAGAAACATGCAAATAAAAAGTGATTGCACATGTTTGAGAACTGACTGAAGGAGAGAATGAGACAATCCAAAATCTGAAAGAGGAATTTGGATTTGAGTGTTTTGTTGGCTACAACAAAGCAGTTTCAGGAAATCTTGGAGTTTCTGTAAACTTTTAAATTTCTTGCCAACATCAAAACCCTCAGTAGAATTTCAGCTGAAGATTTTTTAAAATTGGTCAGCCGGGTGTCTGACACATGCAAAAACACATCACCATGATTAAGAGTATCCAAATTAGATTGAGATTTCCATATATGTGTGACACCTGCACATAGAAATTACCCTGTGTCTGGAATGCAATGAATTAATTTGAATCAGCTAGCTAGAGGTATGTCAATTCAGTTAGAGTACTGCTGACTTGGTCTGGAAACAGGCATCCCTCCAGGAAGAGACTGCATAATTCCATTCCATCAAATATCTCTGAAATTTCCATGTGTAGGTGGGATGCATGGAGTTCTCAGTTTGGTTTGGATAATCGTAAGCACGCTGATAGGTTTCAGTATATTTCAGACACTCTACTGACCAAATAAAATCCCATTAACAGGTGAGCTAAATAATTGAGGAGGACAATGCAGGAAATGGAAGAAAAGCGGATGTGGTGAGGAATCTCTTGGACTTTGACTCTTTGGATGCATGAGCTGAAAATATTTTGTTGAAATGATCCCAAGCGGAAAATCCCCCAAAGAAAATTAAGTTTATCTTGGGCAATAAACCGTAGCAGATACAGTGTATCCCTAACACCTGCCATGGTGCTATGCCTTTCCTGGTTGTGTTTGTAACTGTAGCAATTGCAAAACACGGCTTTTCGAAAGTGAAACTGGTCAAGTCCGATTGAGATCTACAATGAGCCAGGAAAGGCTTTGTGGATTAGTAAGTAGTTTAATTGAACATAAAAAAACGTGAACTATTCACCTTGGTGGGGGTGGGAGGTAAGCAGGGTATCCTTATAGTGAACTGGCTTGAAGGTGACATGTTTGGCAAAGGAATGGCAGAATCAAACACATCGTCTGTGGTGATGGTCCAGTTCCTGAGCCAGATGGATCCGCTGTATTCCAGAGCACTGCTGATGACAGCACAGCCGGCCTGGCGTGTCAGCAGGACTTAGAAGGGCAGACCAATCACTGGGGGCAGGGACCCTTCCTACTCAGTTCCCGAGTTCCCAAAGCCTTAACAGGTAGAGTGGTCCTATCTGGACAAGCAGCGGGAGAGCTTACCTAGCTGTGTTGTTTTTATGTTTAACAATACATGCAATTGCATTGCTGGTGAATTAATTCAATTATTAACCCAAAACATATTAATGTAATCATATGTAAATCAATATCTATGCTGATGTTCCTTTGTGCAGTATTGAGTCTTTAATCATGATAGTCTCAGGATCAGTTGCTGGTCAGTGCTGAGTTGGTTAATATGTTTATTATATATGGCTAGGAAGGGAAAACAATGTCTAGGACCTTACTGATCAACATCAAAGTTTGAACTGTCTTCTGCAAAAACGGCATATGGAATTGGGCAAACCTTCCTTGAGAGATATTTGTTATACTCTTTTACTTGATTTGTACAACTCTAGTACTGTATAATAATCTTACTATATGTAAGAAGCAAATTAATCTGATTCAGCTAGCTAGAGGAATTAATCCAGTTAGAAGAATACTGCTGAATTAGTCTGGAATTGGATTAAATGCCTACCGTGTTGCCCTAGGGAATGTTGTGTACGATAAGTAACAAGCAAGAGAATGTGGTATATAGTAATCTTGTCTCATCATCAACAATAAAAACATTTAAATGGATAGATGCACAAAATATATCCCAAGGGAATTGCTGATACAATGACAATATTTAGAAGAGAAATAAACATAACAGAAATACACATTCATTACCCTTACTCTAGAGCTAGGCAATTGCAGAAAAACTGCAGGATTCAAATTTTTAGCAACTTATGCGTTAACTTCTCTAATGTATGCTAAGTAAGTGTGTAACTTCCTCTCTAACGTAAGGTGTCAACTTCCCAACAGATGCAGTATTCAGTACATGTGTTGATTGATGTCCTTTCTAATGAAAGCTATGTATGTGTGTTAACTTCCTCTCAAATGAAAACTATGTATGTGTGTTAACTTCTGCTCCATAAAAGAGAATCAATTTCCATATGACAGTGGAGTAACCTTTTTACTGTATTAGGCTATCTTGTGGTTATCCAGGGGAGGGAAGGAATGTCTGTGCTGACTTTCCTGTGGCTTGTACAGGGAAATAAACCAGAGGGGATAAATAATTGAAACCACCAACACATATTGCTGGTCCTTAGTAATTGATGGAAATGTCCGTGGTAAATTGTAAATTTGCTTCTTCCCTTGATTTAAAGGGAATGTCTCTATAAGTCAAAATTATATATCATGCACCTGTTAGGGTGAGTATTCTGGAAGGATGAGATCAAATGGGCCAAAGGGCATTCTTCATCAAAACCTCTCTTGTGATCTTGTAACCACTGAAATAATAGTCAATAGGTCAACTTAGTAGCTCTATAATATTAATGCAAAATATGCTCCCTCTCCCGTGCATGTCCCACCGAGTCACAAACACAGTCTACAATGTTTGTGAAGCCATGTCTGTGGCACTGCACTTACAGCTTGTGAATGTGAACCAGATGTGCAATGTCTCACACCATCATTAATAATAATAATAATAATCCGTGCATTTGATATAGTGCTTTTCACGTCTTCTCAACGTCTCAAAGCGCTTCACAGAATATGCTGTAAAATGAATTGACTGTATATTTGTGGGCGAAACGCGGCAGCCAATTGCGCACAGCAATGTCCCACAAACAGTTGTGGATTGAAAATGACCAATTTATTATTTTTTTTGTTTTAGAGGGATTATTATTAGGCGTGTGGAGTAAGGAAACTTGCCCAAGGTTTTGCCCTGCCTGGAATTGAACCCAGGTGTCTCGCTTGCAGGGCGAGTGCTCTAACCACTGAGCTACAGGACTCCACATTATTATTATTATTAATGATGGTGTGAGACATTACACATAATAATCCCTCCAAAACCAAAAACAATAATAAATTGGTCATTTTCAATCTACGACTGTTTGTGGGACATTGCTGTGCGCAATTGGCTGCCGCGTTCGCCCACAAAAAATACAGTCAATTCACTTTACAGTGTGTTCTGTGAAGCGCTTTGGGACGTCCTCCCGACATGAAAAGCGCTATATCAAATGCAAGGATTATTATTATTATTATTATCTGGTTCACATTCACAAGCTGTAAGTGCAGTGCCACAGACATGGCTTCACAAACGCTGTAGACTGTGTTTCTGACTCAGTGGGACATGCACGGGGGAGGGAGCGTATGTTGTATTAATATCATATAGACTACTAAGTCCAATTAAGGACTTAGCCATCGAGAATGTTGCCTAAATAGGTGGCTCAGCTTGTAGCACTTTCGCCTCTGAGTCAAATTGGTATACGATGGGCCACATCAGATCTTTGAATTCATATAGTTTAGGCTGACACTATAGCACGTTCGCCTCTGAGTCAAATTGGTACACGATGGGCCACATCAGATCTTTGAATTCATATAGTTTAGGCTGACACTCCAATACGGTGCTGGGGTGTTCTTCTTTGTTGGAGGTGCTGTCCTTTTGATGAGGTGTTAAACTGAGATCCCATCTGCCTGTTTAGGTGCACGGTAAGGATTCCATGGCACTACTGGAAAAGAGAAGTAATGTTCTCCTGGTGTCCTGGCCAACAATCCCCCAAATAAAATTCGTCATTCACTTCATATCTGTTTGTGGGACATTGCTGTGTGTAAATTGGCTGCTGCTTTGACTACAAAATACAGTGTTTCTATATTTTACCTGTGAAACACTTTCATGTGAAGAGCTTTTAGACATGCTCCCAACATGAAAGGTGCTATATCAAATTCAAGGATTATTAATAATATTAATATAGATCTTAAACAATGCTGATAAATCGATCTCAATAATAACATTGATTTTGAGCCACTAAAACATTGGCATTTAGATAGACATTCTACATGTTACCACTTAACCTCAAACAATTCAAACATCCTATCTGGTGCTTACTATATAGAGGAAATGTAGTAAATTGGATGGTTCTAATATTTCAAGTTGTTTTTAAAAGCTCTTTCAGAAATTTCGTTTACTCTATGCGAATCAATTACTCTATGTGTTATAATCATATTACCAAACTGACAGCTATGATACATTTCACAAATTAATTATGTTTGTGTTAAAGACACTGAATATCTCAATTTGATTCTGTTGGTTGTAAAATCCTTAATGTTGTTGACAGCTAGCCAAGGCTGCTATATTGAAAGTAATCAGAGTAGACTATGTATTCATGGTCACCATGCAGTCTTAATTTCTTTTCATAGTATAGTTGCCAATGAAATATGCTGATTATTGTATGGGTCAATTTACCTCATCCACAGACAGGAAAGGATCCAGAGAAAGGAAAGAAGAAAGACGAGCTTCCTGACTTGATTGATCAAACATGTGGAATCAGGTTTCATTCAAATACCATTAAATAATATATGGCATCCAACTTCTTCAAAGCAAAGATCTATCTGAACATTTTTCTCAGGTTTATAAGGTTTGCGATTTTTATTTATTCTCATTAAATGTTGACAATTTATTGACCTTTTGGGGGATTTGTTAGTTTTGTTTGTGATTTAAATTTAATTTAGGGCACAGAAATTGATGGAAGCAGCACCACTTGCACATGCAGGAAGTGACAACTATGCTGATCATGTAAAGTCAGCCATTTTTGCCATTCAGAACAATAAATAAAGTAAAAGAAAATGTTTTATGATGAGAATTCCTTCTCCTCACTTTGAAGAAATTTGGAAAATCCAACGAACAGCAATTTTAATTATGCAAACTGGCAAACCTATTTATAAGGCCTTTCTTTAACTTCTTTCAAGTTTCCTCTCATTTTCTCAGGTGGTAACATTTTCCAAACTTGTGTTGATGTAGTGCCACAAGCAACAACAATCCTCTAGTACCTCACCCAAGTGGTTATTGCTCACGTGTATGTCTGGACAGTCAGTATCAGCAGGCAACCTGAATTAATGCCAAACCCAGTACTTACTTGCCAGAGCTTCACATATAACAATAATAATAATTCGATCACCACCTTGCACATCAGGAGGACATCTCAAAGCACTTCACTGGATTTACTGGGTGACTATTATAACAATAACAACAACTACTTGCATTTATATAGCTCCCTTCATAATAATAATAATCTTTGCATTTGATATACCACTTTATCACGTCGTTGAGATGTCTCAAGGTGCTTCACAGAATGTATTGATTGAATTGACTAAATTATTATTATTAGTTAATTTTTTTGGAAGGGATTCTTACCCCCAGAAAGCAACTTGGCAATTGATTAACAACTGGGTTTCTACTTACTGTGAAGTAAACAGAGGCGTGTGGAGTAAAGAAATTTGCCAAAGGTTTTGCCTTGCCCAGGAATCGAACACGGGTCCTCTCGTTTGCAAGGCGAGTCCACTAAGCAATAAACTACAGGACTCAACAATGCGGGGTATCATCTCAGAGCGATTAACAGTGGCGGAGCTTGACGCTGAGCCAGGAAGAGGGGAAAGGTGACGGTATGCACAGAATATACTGTAAAGTGAATTGACTGTATATTTTGTGGGTGAAACGTGCAGTTAATTGCACACAGCAGTGTCCCACAAACTGTTGTGGATTGAGTGACCAAATTATTATTGTTTTTGAAAGGATTATTACCCCTGGAAAGTGATCTGCCAATCAACTAACAACCGCGTTCCTGCTTACTGCTAGGTAAACAGTCGTGTGGAGTAAGGAAACTTGCCGAAGGTTTCGCCCTGCCCAGGAATCAGACCCAGGTCCTCTCGCTTGCAAGGCAAGTGCTCGAACCAATACGTTAGAGGACTCCCATCCCAAGCTTTATGATGATGTAAAAATGTAGCTGATGTTAGTCCTCGGGATCATATCAAAGACCTTTTTGGTCTGTCTGACTCAGTGCACTTAACAGTTGAGCGACAGCCCTTAACCTTCAATAAACAGAGTGCCTATATTTGGTGAAGCATGAGTATTGCTCTTATAAATAATGTTGTAAGCGAATAACTCAGAAAGTAGTGGTTGGAGAATCCAACACTGCTTGATCTATATTTAAGTTTCATGAGAGGTTTATTTTTACTGCAGTTTTGAGTACATGAAACAATCTGCTTCAAGCTTTGAAGATTAACAGAGCTGTTTCATCAACTCCAGCAGTGAGTCACGCTGACTGAGGCTACAATTTATCAATTGCACTTTAGGTAGTTAATACTTTTACTTGGATTTTACTATATACAATTTACAAAGAATATGCAGAAGTGAAAAAACATGTATCTAAAAAGATAACATTTAGCTCCCAGTGTCCCAGTGGGTAAAACATCCTGGTGAGGTAATAAGTAAAAATAGTAAATTGCAGTAAATATTTAGTTGCTTTCACTTATATGTTTCAAAGGGCTTTACAAAATACAACTGAGTTATACAAAGCAGGAGAATCCCAGGTTAGATCTTTCGTTACTGATGGCTTAGCTAGGGTAGCAGTGAGGCACTGGACCTAGTGACAGGGTGCTGAACGTGAACTTCCCTGGAGCAGGGAAGGCGTAAAGCCATTTAAGATGCCTTCTCCTGGTCATTATCCAGTGATCCACTGGAGGAGCATGTATTCCTACCAATGTTGGGTGAGCAATGGAATGAGTTCAGATTTGATCCTGCCTCCCACCCCCCCACAGTCTGTGAGCACACAATTTCTAATCACGTGAAGAATGATCACTTGGGCAAAGTCCTGGAGAATGGCCAATGTCTATAGAACCACAAATCAGCAGCACACATAAGCTTCAGGAAAGGAGGGGGTATAAATCTGATAAATCTGTGCGTAAGAAAAGCAAAATTGAAGTACTGTTTCCCATTAAAATCTAATAACAGCTATAATGTGTCAGCAGGCCGCAAGCAGTTTTATTTGAGAAGTGATGAGGTTTTACTTCTTTTACTTCTATAATTTCAGATCAAGTGAAAATAGGTAATAATATGTATAACTGTTCCTTTTGTTTTCAAATGTTCGGATTGTTTCCCCTTTCCTGGAGATAGATACTAATTTATGCCGAGTACATTTCCAAAGACGTGTGTCTGTTTAGGTGGTCCATGGCACGATTCAAAAAGAGAATTTTCTCCTGACCATCAAAACCCCAGATACAATTGGTCATTCACTTCCTGATTGTTTTTGGGACATTACTGTGCACAAATTGTGTAGCTGGGTTTCACCTACAAAATACACCATCCCTACAGTACCCAGTAAATCCTTTGAAGTGACTGGAGTTTTCCTAATGTGAAAGTTGCTATATCAAATGCAAGAATTATTACTGTTATTATTATTAGCTCATTCATTTCCAAATCTGGGGATTGTCTTTCCTTTCCCCCTCCAAAACACTTCCTTTTCGTGGCTCATGTGTGGGTGTACACTGAGTGATTTTTGCCTTAGGCCCCAACTCTTAAACTGGATTTATGGTGTGCACTCTAAAGTGAGTGAACACAAACACAATTTCTGTGCTTAGCCTGATTACATCCCTGCACAAGAGCCTAGTGTATGTGCATCAACAAGCTAACTGAATGTAGAGGGGAATCTATTGGTGATTCCTCAGCCAATATGTGCACACACACTACATTAGCAGGGAGTCTTTTATACAGTAACTACTGCATCATAAAAAGGAACTCTAGCTGATTTCCCCCTCTCTGGCTTTTGGGAAGGGAGATAGGGGAGTTTAAGGCCAATTGCATTGCTTTTACTGTCACCACAGATGAGATAAACAAACCTAGCACAGACTGGAATAAAACACAAAATACTGCAGATGCTGGAAATCAGAAACAAAAATAGAGATCGCTGGTAAACACTCAGCAGGTCAGGCAGCATTTATGGACCCTTCGTCAGAATGAAGGGTTCTGACGAAGGGTCATGGACCCAAAATGTTGACCCACTTTCCTTGTTCCATAGATGCTGCCTGACCTGCTGAGTGTCCCCAGCGATCTCTGTTTTTGTACCACAGACCACAGATTGCTGAAGCCTTTTAAAAAGTATTATTGTCAGCTTAACATTGAAAAATAAACTCCGAGCACAAAATGGACGACCTCTGCTGCAATATGCTTGCAAATACATTTTAAATATTGTAGTGTTTTTAGTGTGCAGCTGGAATGTGGATTTTTAAATATAGTTTTCATGTGGAATTAAATAAAACAACCCGACAAAAGCAAGCTGTCTGAAGATTCATGCATAGAAAAGAGCCTAAAATAGTCATAGCTGCAGACTATGTGGTTGATATTGTAACCAATGATGATTTATGGTGGTTGTTCTAATTAGCAGAAGCCTATCTGCCTACACGGATGTGATCATCAGGCTTATTTTATTCTTGCGTGACACAAATGTTACAAAATGACATAGAGTCTGCTCGATAATCAATGGATACAGTAGTTAAAAATGTCACATGGTGAGTTAGAAATGTAAAAAATTCACCTTTAAAATTATTTTGCACCTGACTAAACTGAGTGTTCAGGGAGTGGGGGATAATTTAAAAATGCTGTAAGCCTTTCAGTTTGGTAATGTGGAGCAGTGCCAATAACTAATCTTTTACTTGTCTCGGTTTCCTACTGCTGTAAAATTAAGGGGCCAATGTTACTGATGTATGTGTGTTTAATTCATCCTTTAACCTTCCAGCAATGTGAAAATATATTTCAACAGAGCACAGAGAGGCTGAGGAATCAAAGTGCTCAGTATCATAGAATAATAGAATCATAGAATTCTACAGCACAGAAAGAGGCCATTCGGCCCATCATGTCTCTGCCGGATCTTTGAAAAGAACTGTTCAAATCAATTCCACTCCCCCACTCTCTCCCCGTAGCCCTGCAAAGTTGTCCTCCCTAAGTAATTATTTACTTGTCTCTAAAATGTAGTTATAGAGTTGGCTTCCATCACCCTTTTGGGCAGTGCATTCCAGATCCGAACAACTCGCTTTGTGAAAAAATTTCTCTTCACCTACCCTCTATTTTTTTTAACAACTATTTGAAATCTGTGTCCTCTGGTTACCGACCTACCCACCAGTGGAAATAGTTTCTCCTTGTTCATCCTATTGAATCCCCTCATAATTTTGAAAACTTCTATTAAATCTCCACTTAACCTTCTCCGCTCCAAGAAGAATAATCCTGGCTTCACTAGCCTCTCCTGATAACTGAAGTCCTTCATCCTCCTCACTGTTTACTACTTTTTCCAGCTTAGAATCATCTGCAAACTTGGAAATTGTACTCCCTATATCCAAGTCCAGGTCATTTATATAGATCAAAAACAGCAGTGGTCCCAATACTGACCCTTGGGGGACACCACTGAACACTTCTCTCCAGTCAGAAAAACAGCCGTTCACCACCACTCTCTGCTTTCTGTCCTCCAGTCAGTTCTGTATCCATGCTGCCATGTTCCTTTAATACTGTGGACTTCTATTTTGCTTACAAGTCTCTTATGTGGTACTTTATCAAACGCCTTTTGGAAATCCATATAAACTACATCAACTGCACCACCTTCATCCATCCTCTCCATTACTTCACCAAAAAACTCTTTATCAAGTTTCTTAGACATGATTTGCCTTTAACAAATCCATGTTGGATGTCCATTATTAACCCATATTTTTCTAAGTGAAAATTTATTTTGTCCCGGATTATAGTCTCTAGAAGTTTCCCCACTACTGACGTTAGGCTGACTGGCCTGTAGTCCCCGGGTTTATCTATTTCCCCCTTTTTGTACAGGGGAGTAACATTTGGAACCCTCCATTCCTCTGGCACTACTCCAGTGTCCAAGGAGGATTGAAAGATTGTGGCCAGAGCCTCCGCTATTTCCACCCTTACTTCCCTCTATGATGCATCCCGTCCGGACCTGTTGAGTTATCTGCCTTGAGCACCATCAGCCTTTTTAGTACCCCTCTCTGTTTATTTTTATCCTATAAAAGCATTGTCCCAATGTGAGTGTAGGTAAAGTTACTGACCGACATGTGTTAGCTTCACTCATTTGGTAACATTCTGTCTCTGGGTCGGATGGTTATGGGTTTAAGGTTTACATGGGGTCTTGAATTTATAGTCTAGGCCAGAGTGCTCCCACTGGCTGCCTGTGGCCCGGGGTGATTCCATGTTGCCCACAAACCATTTCCAACTTCATTGCCTGATGGGCACATCCAGACAACACACAGGTTCTGAGCCAATCAGGAGAAGGTCACCGGGCGCTCAGGCCGGGCCTGGTAACGGCATTGGCCAATCAGGATAAAATATTACTTGCGCTGCCTGAGGCAGTTTCTCAAATCCGGCCATCAGCAGCCCAGAGGTCAGGCCACCCTGGTCCAGGCTGACACTTCAGTGCAGTGCTCGGGGAGTACTGCCTCGTTAAAAGTGCCAATTTTTACTACAGACATTAACCTACAGACTCGTCTGCCATAACTCCAGGTGGACGTTAAAGGTCTTGCTTTGCAATTCCAAGCGAGTACAGGAGTCCTGGCCAACACTCCTTCAGATTAATTGATCATTATTTGAAATCTGTGGGTCCCTGATGGTGCGCTTGGCTGCCAAGTTTGCTTACAAAAACACTCATGACAGTAGTTTTGCCATGAAAAGGTACTTTCTTTAAAGTATGAAAATTAGTTATTTTCATCAATTCCCAAAATTTTAAACTGAGCACTACTTCATCAGAAACAGGAAAGTTACTGTGAGAGGAAGCTTGATTCAGTTTCACTTTTCCTTAACCACATTGCTCTGCATTCATTGTGAAGATTCTCCATATTATAATAATTTAACAACAATTATAATCCTTGCATTTAATATTCTGCCTTTTCACATTGTAGAGTCCTCTCAAAGCACTTCACAGGATAGAGTGTAAAGTGTAGTGACTGTGTATTAATGTAGACAAATCTGCCAAATAATTTGCATACAGCATTGTCCCACAAACAGTTGAAGTGGATGACTAATTAATCTCAAGGATTGTTGGCCAGAACAACAGGAGAAAGTTCCTCCTCGTTTTAAATAGTGCCATGGGATCTTTAACATCCAGCTGAACAGGTAGACAATTTAACGTATCATCCAAAGGACAATATCTCCGACAATGCAAGGCGTCCCCAGCAGTGCATTGGAGTATCAGTCGAGGCTGTGAGTTCCAAGTTCTTGTACCAACAAGCTTCAGACTCAGAGACAAGAGTGCTACAGACTGAGTCAGGCTGAAACTAATTTACAGCATTTCTAATTATAGCAAAATTCACAAGGTAGAGTGGATACATACTTACTTTTGGCATAAACCCAGTTACTAAATTCTCTAAAAGGATTTCATATTTTCTATTTGGGATTAACCTGAATAAAAATTGCATTTGAAACAATTATAGCATTAATGTATCTTGTATAAGTAATTGCGTTATGATAAAGTATTAACATACCAGGCCAGCAAGGTCAAAGCACCCTTTAAGAATTACAGCAACCAGAAAGCAACTCTGCTTCATTACCTAAAATGGTTATATGAGGCAACAGTAACATTTTAAAAAATACTATCAGAAAGTATTTGTGGACCTTTTCCCAATAGCTGATTTGATAAATGCACTGCTTGGTAAGTAATTAAGCCATACCAGGACAGCTCTGTGCTGAATTTCTCATTGTTAACGGCTGGCATTTTTGCTGCTGATCACAATTCAGTGACCCACATGGAATCCAGCGAAATTCCATGTGTACGAATCTCAGTTGAGTGCAATGATAAAACAAGGCTGTGACACCTGCTAATTTAACAGCCTGCTGAAGCTCATGGCTTACCTCACCAATGATGAATGGATACAGGAGGTATGCTTCCTTCAGATACGGGCCTTCAGCCTCTCTGTCCCCGCCCTCTGGAACTCCATCCGACAGTCCCTCCGCCATGCTCCCTCCCTTGCCTCCTTGAAGACCTGTCTCAAGACCCTCCTCTTTGACTGTACCTTCAGTCACTCTCCTACCCCTATCCTCCCTGCTCTCCATCCCTCCTGATCCCAACCACCAGCTCGGGTGCAGATTCCTGACAATCCAGTGCCTTGGGACGTCCTCCTGATGTGAAAGGCGCTATACAAATTTAATTTGTTGTTGTTGCCTCTGTTTGAGGAACCATACCATCAAATGTTCTTTCCACGCCAATTTATTTTCTTCTTGAATTTACCTACCACCACCTCTCTTGAAGCCATTCCATTCCTCTTTCCTGCTGGAGTATGGTTCCATATGTGTCATGACATGGTCTTTTGGTAAGCCAGGACTCTGATAAGATGTGGAAACCGATATACAAATGTAACAATTTGCATTGATACAGTGTCCATCATTTGGTTACCATCTTAAAGCTCTATGCAAAGAATATTTTGTATGCTAAGTAGGGACGGGAAAAGGGGGAGGTGAGTAAAGGCATGGCTTAGGAGGTTTCAAGGTGGGATATAGGGGGAAAGATGGGTGGAGGAGGGTAGAAGGAGGTAGTTCGAGAGGTAGTCCACTTGACATGAAGAGGGCGGTGGATAATATAATAATAATCCTTGCATTTGATATAGCCCCTTATCACGTCTTCGAGACATCTCAAAGCGCTTCACAGAATATACTGTAAAGTAAGTTGGCTGTATATTTTGTGGGTGAAATGTGGCAGCCGATTGTGCACAGCAGTGTCCCACAAACAGTCATGGATTGAGTGAACATTAAGTCTGAGTTAGTTGAGGCCAGTGGACCTGAGTAGAAGATCAGAGCTAAGGCAGTACTAGGGTGTGGAGGAATTTGTGGGGATTTATAGCCCTAAGGTATGCAGGTGTTGCAAGTGTGCATGGCACTTATGCATGGAAATTTCCTTGTGTCTGGAATGAAATACTTTCTCCCTGTAGGGACACACCAAGGGTGAAAGTTTGGGCAGGTTTCCTTACTCCACATGTCTAATAATAATCTCTCCAAAAAACAAAACAATAATAAATTGATCATTTTCAATCCACGACTGTTTGTAGGACACTGCTGTGCGCAATTGGCTGCCGCGTTTTGCCCACAAATATACAGTCAATTCACTTTACAGTATATTCTGTGAAGCGCTTTGAGACATCGAGAAGATGTGAAAGCGCTATATCAAATGCAAGGATTATTATATTTACCAAATTCCTGACAGTATTAGACTTATGTTGGCAAGACTTGAGGACACCAGAGTATGCATCGGAGTACTATTGGGAATTTTACCAGTTAAAACATACAGATTGCCATTGAGAGCACTGTCTAGCAAGCTTCCTGTTGCTTGTCGAATTAAGAACACCCTATTCATCAGTGCTTTGCCTTGAAGGATTAACAGGAACTGAATGGGAAGAATCCCTGTCCCAAATGACCAGTCTATCCCTCCAAGTCCCGCCAATGAACCAAGATGGCTTGTATGTAATCAGCAGTTTCTTGGAGTACTGTGCCTCTCTTCTCTTACCTCGCCATGTACCAATCAAATTGATATCAAACACTGAATAAATGAAGGTGTGTTCACGAAGCCAGACCCCAGATAGTGCTTGTTCTCCAGATGCTGTCATCTCAAGCCTCAGAATTTCCTCATCAGATATTTAACGGACTTTGTGTGTCAGGTTGGCTCAGTTCATAGTACACTTATCTCTGTGTCAGAAGGTTGTGGGTTGAAGCTGCTCGGTGGGACTTTGAATTCAAATATAGTCTAAGCTGACATTAAAGTGCAGTCTTTGGGGCTGGGGGAGTGCTACATTGATGAAGGTATCAATGCTTTGTATGAGTTGTTAAACTGAGATCCCATTTGGTTGTTCAGGTGGACATTAAAGATCCCAGGGCACTATTCAAAAAAAGTAGGGAATTTCTTCTGGTGTCCTGACCAACAACTCTAAATTGTTCATTCACTTCATAGCTGTTGGAGGATATTGCTGTACGCAAATTGACCTTGGTGTTCACCTACAGAATACAGTTACTACACTTTAAAATGTATCCTGTGAAGCACTTTAATGTGAAGGGCGCTATGCCAATTACAATAATGATTATTTTTATCTGCCATATGGCATGTTCCAATTGTCAAGCCTTAGCAGTGAACGTTGGCATGCTGTTCAAACAGCCAAGCCTGTACCTTTAAGTTCTTATGTGGCATCCATGTTTGAGCACTTTCCATCAGGGATCTCTTGATTCCTATTCAGCCCTCCTCCCCCAGCTGAGGTCTGATTTCATCAAACACCACTTTGTCTGTATGACTTAATACTACCGGATGTGCTTATTTTAATCCACTTGGCCATCAAGTTACTATTTTTAATTTCAAAAAACGGCTAAGCAGAAAAAAAGAGAAAGCAAAAAAAAATTCTAAGCAGATTTAATTGTTAGAAATGCCAGGAACTTTGCCACAGCAGCTGGTTGGTGTAAACTTGCACTGTTGCAGGTAATCCATTTATAGTGTTGTAACATGTTCCCTGTTGCTATTGTTTTTCTTTTTATAAAACATTGCATAAAAGATTTTCAGGCTCACTTGGTCCAAAATGAGACACCATTACATTTGATGCAAGTGGGGCTGGTAGCAAACTAAAACCCATAGTTAAAGCAATCAGAATGAGTTTGATGATCAAGTGTTGTGAACCAATTGGAATTAAAATTAAGTCAGACAAGTGCCATTCAGATATCGCACACTGTTGAGTTATGTAAGAATGATTCCAGTTTTTACATACTGTAACCAGCTTTCAGTTTAAGATCATTCGTTTTCACACTGCACAGATGAAAATAGAACTAAGGTCATTTTGAAAAATAATATTTTTAAATGGCATCTCAGCAGGGCAGTCGCTGACATCCTGAGAAACAGAAATATAGGACATGAGGTTTGAGCCAGCATTCACTGCTCAGCAAGTTTCCGCGGTCTGAACTGTTTGGGGCTGTGCAAAGTAAAACTGCAGAGAGAGAGGAAGGAGTGACCCAAGAGACTCACAGATACCCTCCACCACCTAGTTAGGAATCTCTATTAGTAACATAGATAACTTAGTAACTATGTTACTGACAGATGTAACATCTGCCCTCTAAGTCAATAATAAGTGGAATTTTATAGAAAGGAAAATACTCTATTCCCTTCTCCCTCATGTACTTGATCTAAATCCCCAGCATGGTATGATAAGTCTTTATTCTTTGTTGGTTGCAAGGACCATAAATTAAATACGTTTGAACAGTCTTAATATGATACACCTACAAATGCAATCACTCCACTTCACAGTAAATACTATTTTGTTGGCGTCTTGGTGACATGATAAGGTGCTCAATCGAATGCAATAATTCTTGTGGGGTACAAGCTCACTACACAAACGGCCCATAATTTGTTTCAAGTTTCAGACTTCATGAGAAACCACTGAACGGCCAGCGTGGGATGTGCTAAATGTCACATCGTGCAATTTGGTCCTTTTTCTAAATTTGGGACTGAGTCATTAATTGAACAGAGTAGAGGTAGCTTTATTCTGATCTAATCTGTCACGGGAGTACTTAATGCTGAGACAGCGTGTTCAAAATGCGTGTTCAATTTTTCAACATTAACGTATCTGTTTTGCACAATCACAGAATATCAAAATAAGATTCTAAAAATCCTCAGTGATCAATACTAGAGTGCATTGTGTTGTGACACGCACTTACAGTTGCTACGGTAAGGCAAGGTTTCCTGGACTACTGTAGGAAAGGTACTGTGCCCTTTCAGCATATAAATCTTGCAGTGCCTCCTATGAAGCCAATTCAAGAGCAACAGTGACTGAGACTTTGAACAAATCACTTGCCCTCCTGTACATATTGGCACAGGAGAACTTAAAGTGCTGGAGATTTAATTTAATGGGGTTGAGTTGAAGTTATCAACCCGAGAATATGAAAGCCATCTATTTTGTTCCTCGATCCATGTGACCAAGACAAAGCCTGGGTCGGGAATTTTGACTATGCCACTCTAAACTGGATGATGTGAATCATTCAACAGCAGCTTAAGGTTAAATCCCTTCTGAATTTTCTTCCCCACAGCAGAGATCATGAATTCAGTTGCATGATCAAATCTACATCCTGCAAACACCACAGCATGGTATCATCCACCTACAGACTCAACCTTTATTCTTTGTGAATGACACATAAAGGATGCAAAGAAAAATGTGCAATGTTTTAATACAGTAGAGGTCGATAGTTGTTTTCTTTCATAGGTCCAAAGAACTGACAGCATCAAACATATTCAAGAATAGCAGTAATGCTTGTTCATCTCAATATAAATAGAAACACTCACCTCAAAGAGATTACAGAATGTCAACTTTTATTTCAAGCAAAATTCCCCAATGATAAATATATATATTAAGTCTTGTTGTTTCCTGTATTGACAATTGTTGGATATATCAACTTACAGCTTCCTGCTCTAAACTGACAAGTCTAATAAAGACTTCAGGGTATATGTGATTAAGTGTGCAGCCTACTATGTAATCTGAGTTAATTTATGATGCATTACAATATGTTAAATCAGGAGTTTTCAGTAAAATTTTGATATTTAGTAGGTAAGTGGGCAAATCTGGTCTTTAGACTTCACATTTCTGTATTTGATTTACATTTAAATACTTTTAAAATATATTCTGTATATTCAAGATAATAAGAATCCTTGCATTTGATACAGCGCCTTATTACATCTTTGAGGCGTCTCAAAGCACTTCACAGAATATACTGTAAAGTGAATGAACTGTATATTTTGTGGGTGAAATGCAGCAGTCAATTGCACACAGAAGTATCCCACAAACAGTCGTGCATTGAGTGACCAATTTATTATTTTTTTTAAAAAAGAAAATATTATCCCTGGACTAACGATCTGCCAATCGACTAACAATAGGGTTCCTACTTACTGCTAGGTAAACAGAGGCATGTGGAGTAAGGAAACTTGCCCAACTTTTCGCCCTGCCGGGAATCAAACCCATGTCTCTTGTTTGTAAGGCTGCAAGTTGCCATGTGGAGTCCTGTAGCTCAGTGGTTAGAGCACTCGCTTTGCAAGCGAGAGACCTGAGTTCAATTCCAGACAGGGCGAAACCTTGGGCAAGTTTCCTTACTCCACACAGAGCCTAATAATAATCCCTCCAAAATCAGAAATAATAAATTGGTCATTTTCAATCTACGACTGTTTGTGGGACATTGCTGTGCGCAATTGGCTGCCGCGTTCGCCCACAAATATACAGTCAATTCACTTTACAGTGTGTTCTGTGAAGCGCTTTGGGACGTCCTCCCGACGTGAAAAGCGCTATATCAAATGCAAGGATTATTATTATTAAAACAAAGAGAAATATGTTTGGCTTCAATTTACAAATGGGAAACAATAACTTTAGCTAATAGGAGTACTGGCATGCTAAAAAAATTAGAGCAAGAGAGCCTCAAATATTTTCCCTACTTTTATTACTGAGCAAAAATATGAGTGTCAATAAGTGCCATGAATTGGAAGAACATATACAATGTTTTGACAGCAAACTCTTGAACGTCTCATAATAACACCCACTCACTTAATATCCCACATAGCTGCTTCTGATTCCTATATGCTTCAACATAACTAATGTCAATAGCAACTTGCATCAAGTACAATATGTTAAGATGCTACCCTATGATTCCTTACAGATAAATCAATAAGCAAACCAATAAACCAAGCAATTTTTATTTTAGATTCAAGCTGCAAGAGAGAAGACAACTTGAACTGAAAATTGCAAACAGTAATGTTGAGAAATCATGCAGAAAAACATCTTATAAAATAGTACTTTCAAAATGTTAAAGCATTATCCACATTGTAGGCAAATCCTAATTTTAAATCTTGACATTTTAATGATAACTTCACTTAACAGAGTTGTTCACAGTTCAATAGTTTGGTAATAACTGTAAACAACAAATACAAAAAACATTTAACTCAATTTCCTCAATTGAACACAAACTAGACTTTCAGATGAAATAAACCTATAACGTATTTAGATTTGAACAAACTAAACTTCAGGCACTTTGGTTTGTGCTGCTATTGTCAATCTCCAATTAAAACGAGTCACGTAAGAAGTTATGTGACTTTCAGTAACCTAAACACAAGTAAATCAAATGAAACAGAAAATGTAGTCAAAATATAGAATAATTATCAGAAGTTAAAATGGAACTCGTCCCTCTCTACAAGAATGGCTTGATAGAGAATTACAATTGAGATGTTCTGGTCGTTGAAAGTGTCAACACAAATCTGTGTGACAATCACAGATTGTGCTGTTTTTTCTGATTTTCAATAGATCTCTTCAGAGTTGTGTCAACTGAAAGGTCAGACTGTTTAACATCTCCATTATCACATCCAATGACTGGGCACCTATTACAGAAACAAAGTGAATTGATTTAAAAAAAATACTAAATGTGTTTCTAGCCTTTGAAACAATAGTTTTGCAAGAATGGATATTGTTCCCAAGTAGTCATTGGGCCGTTTCTTAATCTTCAAACAAATTCCAAGACTACATTATCTTCATGTATCAAGACAGTGATATATTTTCTATTGCCTGTTGTTTTCTATTACATTTGATTTTAGCAGCTTAGAGCTACTTTCTGCACTGTTAGTTGTGATAGGGTGATTGTCACAATTTTATTGCTCAATTTTAGCTGATGGAATGCACTTATGAAAAATTCTGAAATTAATGTGTTAAATATCTCAAATTATATGTGCAAATTATATTTTTGAGACATATTATCAATCTCATATGATGGGAGCTGGTTGTGACTAGCTTGACTAGCTATTGTTTCGATTCGGAAAGAGGATCAGAAGGAGACTGAGCGAATTGGATGTGCCATGATATAATTGGACGTGCCAAAAATATCTGGATACATTCGGATAATTGAATTGGACTTGCCATAATAGAAATGGACGTGCTGAAATACCTGGACACTTTTGGATGATCGAACTGAGAAATGTACAACAATATTTGGGTACCTTTTGAAGAGCCATTAAAAGGACACATTAAAATGGACATTAAATTGGACATTGCTCCTCTATTTCTATTTTTGTACAACATTTATGTCAGTCATTACTTTACCACAGGGTCACAAATATAAATTAAGCCTTACATTTAATGTCATTTCCCTTCTTAAGATACTACTTACTTTCAGATACCTCACAAATCGACTTTGCACAAGCCCATATAGCATGCACTGATTTCCGCGTGTAATAATAAAAACAGCTCAATGAAAACCAACAAGATTTTCTCAACCTCATATTTTAGAAGAAATATCAATAATCTTTTAGTTGTTTTTTTTGGTCCAATTAAAATTCTTTAACATGATAGATAATTTACTGAAACTCTTCTACAATTCCAGAGTATATAAAGTGAAGTAAAAAAAACTTCACAGAAGGTGTTTACCCAATTATTAAATAAGAATTTGCAATGCTACACTTCAAGATACCTTTTCTATCATTCAAAACATAAACCTATATTTTTGTCTCTTTGGATTTCTCTCCTGCACTTCACTTTGCAGTAAAATAAATCATCCTCTCATCCGGACATTTCACAATACACATCAGCTGAAACTAGGTCCTCCCAATAATTGATGAACATGACTGTGGGAATAGTGTTTGACATACTCTGAGAAACAATACGTTTGCTGAATCTCTCAGATGTGCAGGATCAAGGGATCTCAGCTACCGTAGAAGATGGGAAAGGAATGTTAGCACAGCCTGAGGAAATGACTTGTTTACTGTAACGTCAAATAAGTGCACTTGAGGAACTTCTCCCATCAACCAAATGTGCATTGACCACCTACCTGTCTTTTCTGTCTTATTTAAGGAACAGTGGAGATAAAGAAAAATGAAAACTGTCACAGTAATGATAGCAAGTATATAACTGCTGTGTTAGTTTGAGTTCTTATTTTAGGTTAAAGACACTCGATGACAGTATATTTGAAAGAAATAAAGCATCAATTAATTTTATTGGGTGTTAAATTTAGGTCAATGGTGATACATTAACAGCTCACAAGTAAGACATATAATTCAAGGGCACTATGGGCAAAAGGAAGAAACAAGTCTTTTGGATGAAAGATGGAATGTGAGTAATGCAGCCAGTGTTGCAATATTCTATTTATTCCATGGACAATTCATTTTAACTTTAAACATGTCTGGGAATTGGACTCCTCTGGCTTCAGTATACATTCCAGGATGCTTGATGGTGGAATAGGGAGGTTAATCAGATTGTGGTTTCCTGTTCCAAGTATAAAATTGCTGGAATGTTCATAAAAACAAGGAGTAGTAAGTTTGAAAATAGCCAGTATGCGTCACTAACAATCAGTTTATAACAAATGCGGTAATACTTAACCGCTAAAAGTGTAGGAATGTGCGGGATTAAAATTCATTAAACGGCATTTTTCTTTCTAGCCTGGGATCCAAATATGCAAATATGCGAGAAAACTGCCCCACAAGCGACAAGATTTTTGTAGCATAATATGAACGGTGTCATATCTGAGTGCTCAGCAAATAAAAAGGGCTTATCAAACTCTAGTGGGTACCTAGAGTTTTTACCACGTAGGAGGACTTTTTGACATCAGTCTACCTATAAGTACTTAAATCAGATCCTATCTCTCACATCGGCTCCACTTTGTCTCAAATGGTTTCTTCTCCAGTCCTGCACCATCTCGTGCGGTGTTCCTCAGGTTCTCTCCTCGTCAACCTGTTCATGCTCCCTCTTAGTGATATCATCCAGACATGGATGGTCAACTTCCACTTGTACACAGATGACCCCCAACTCTATCTCTCTGCCTCCACTCTCGACTCCAGGACCACTGCTGTCCTGACAGACTGTCTGTCAGATATCAAGTCCTGGATGAGAACCAACTTTCTACAGTTGAACATCACCGAGCCCGAGGCTCTCTTGATTGGCTCGCGCCAGCGCTTCCTTACCCCAGGCACTGGCAACATCAGCATCCATGGTTGCACACTCCACCTCACCAAGCCAGTCAGGAACCTGGGTGTCTTGTTCGACCCTCAACTATCCTTTCTCCCCCACATCGGTTCCATGACCCGCTCTGCCTTCCCCCACCTCCGCAACATTGCCTGACTCCACCACTGCCTCACCCCATCCCACATTCCCTTTTCCTCGCTCCCTCCCTTGCCTCCTTCAAGGCCCTCCTCTTCAATCATGTCTTCGGCCACCCTCCTACCCTCTCTGCCCCCACACCCCCCCACTCGAGTCCTAATCACTGTTCAGTGCCATGGGTGTCCTCCCAATGTGAAAGGCGCTTTACAAATGTAATTTTGTATTGTAGTGTATTAATTAAATAGATTTGTTGACCACTCAGGAGTGAGATGATTTAAACCCTTGTAAATAAGGAAAGGAGTTGCCCATTAAAACTTTCAAAGACTGGAAGGAAGTCAGGAATGAAAGAAACTGCTAATTGTGTTTAGAAAATGTTTGTACAACAAGCTTCTGTTACAATTAATGCAGATATCTACCTCACCTGATTTATTTATCTGATTTCAGACAATGCAGCAGCAGTAGTTGTGCTATAGTTCACTTCAGCAAATCTGTTACAGTAGCACTTTAGTCAAGCGGTCTTTTGTCCTGATAGCAATCGCTACTGGAAGTGCGCTAAGTCTCTTATTGGGCAAAGCACAAGGATGAAGATAAAAAACCCTACCATTGAATATCCTGTTGATATTTTTGAGAATCAAACATGAATGATGGCAACTTGGGCCAGGAATGGAAGGGTGACCCACACTTGTGGAACCGTACCCCAGTAAAGGAGTCTGTGTAGCAAGGTGAGAGAAATTCAAGAAAATTAACAAGCAAAACATTGTTAAAAATTTACCGGGCTTTCTTCTTTTGTCTGCGTTTGTTCTGGATTATTTTTATTATGGCTTCCTCTTCATAGTTGTGACCACAAATTTTATTTTTCACGGGACGTTCCATTTCCTTCTGCAAAAGCACAAACAACAACAACAACAAATTACACTTTTATAGCCCCTGCAAAGACGTCCAGGGGCGCTGGACCCAATCTGGGGTCAGAAGGGGAGGAGGGTAGGGGGGTGAGGGTCGGAGGGTGGCTGAAGGCACGGTTGAAGAGGAAGGTCTTCAGATGGGACTTGAAGGAGAGGGGTTGAAGCTGAGGGATTGCGGGATAGAGTTCCAGAGTGTGAGGGCAGATATGTTGAATGCCCGACCACAAATGGTGGGGCGGGAAGTGTGGGGGACTTGAAGCAGGCCAGTGTCTGCCAAATGGAGGGAGCGGACAGGCTAATATGGGTTATGAGGTCAGAGAGGTGGGGGGAGCAAGACCGCGGAGGGCTTTGAAGATGAGAACAAAGGTTTTTCTCCCTTCTACTTTTTCACTTTATTTAATGAACCACAAAGCATTTTGTGGTCAATCAGTCAGGTAAACGTGCTGTTTGCAGGTCGCTGCCAATAGCATTCTAGCTACAGTATCTTAATAAGATGTGAGCAAGAAAATTACGACCAAAACAAAAAAAAGGGAGATTACAAGAGGTTGTTAAAATGACTGCTGAAACCAAGCAGCATTGAAAACAAGACAAATGGCTTCTTTCTGTTCTATGAACATCCTATGCTATGAAATAATCTGACATCAGTCCTGTAGCTCAGTGGTTAGAGCACTCGCCTTGCAAGTGAGACACCTGGGTTCAATTCCAGAAGGGTGAAACCTTGGGCAAGTTTCCTTACTTCACAACCTAATAATAATCCCTCCAAAAAAAAATTATAAATTGGTCATTTTCAATCCATGACTGTTTGTGGGACATTGCTGTGCGCAATTGGCTGCTGCGTTTTGCCCACAAATATAGTCAATTCACTTTACAGCATATTCTGTGAAAAAGCATTTTAAGACATCTAGAAGACGTGAAAAGCCCTCTATCAAATGCAAGGATTATTATTATTATATTATTATCAAGTACAGTTTATACAGCATTTTCACTTCCATTGAAAAAATAGATATGAACCACCACCATTTTAACTTGTGAAATGCAAGTTTCACCCACCCCCCCACCCACACACACCCAGATCCAAAACAATAACATTATTGGCAATGGAGGTAACATACATGAAAGATTTTCAATCAAAGAGTGTGCATTCCCTCCAGTCACTTTTGATCTAAATTCAAAGGGCTGAAAAGCAGCTTTCTGTGCATTAAAGTCAATGAATGTTTTGAATCTGTAATTCAACTGTTTTGCTTTGCTGCATTAATAATCCTTACATTTGGCATAGCATATTTCACGCCGGGAGGACGTCTCAAAGCACTCCACAAGATTTAACGTTAAGTGCCGTAACTGTATTTTGTAGGCAAACGAAGCAGCCAATTTGCCCACATTAAAATTCTGCAAACAACCATGAAGTGAATAAACTTTCAATTTTAGGATGTCACCATAACAAAGCTGTAGCAAATACGTATTTTGAAATGAGTTAAAATAAATTCATAGGTGTTTGATTGCTGACTGCAAGCAGTAAATGTACTTGAACAAATAGTTCTCAGAATGTGCTGTACCTGTGTAATGGGGCATGTGAAATTCCTCTGGGTCTGGGTGACTGCAATGTCTTCATCAACTTCCGTGGTGGAGGTGCTCTCATTCTGCCATTCACCACTAACTGAAAAGTCCAGAGAAATAGCATGAGAAACCTAATATTATTATTTATTTTGTGGCCATCTTAACTATTTTACTGATTCAAGATCTTTCATTCAAACAAACACTCCCGAAAAGAACATATTTTGAGTTAATCGGTTCCATTGTTATGGAATTTGAAACCACACAAAAAAAATCTCTTAGGGTTTTCTTCATTCTTTCAATTAAGGGCATTCTTCATACAATGAATGATCTGATTTCAACACCAGTAGTAAAATAATTTGGTTTCTACGAAAAGGGACCGTCTTGCTTTCAGAAAATTTCTGTATTACACATAATTATATAAATTGTATAGCAAGTTGTGCAACAAGCCATTCAGTTCAATAGTGCATGTCCGAGTTCAAACTCCTAATCATTCTGCCACACCTGTTATATTGCTGAAACACCACTGGGAGAACCTTCTCTGCCCCAACATAGCTCTCAGAATCCTGCACTGTACAAGATTTTGTTTTAAATCAGCCTCATTCCTAACATCATCTATCCACTCTGGAAGGCTTTTTGGTAGTGGGCAAGAGGGAGCTTGCTGCATAGTGGGTGCCAACAGTTTAAGAATGATGACTACCATCACATCAGTAGACACACCTGTTTTAAAAGTTATTTTTGTCCATGGCCTGACTGGCAAGTAGAAGCCACCTAGGTCTGGGTACAGAACCTGACCTTATAGTTGAGAACATCTATTCTATGAGGAAGTGAGATCAGATAGGTGCTGGCTGCTCAATTCCACATGATGAGTTGTCTGCAGTCTTTGAGATGAACCAGGCAATTGTTCAGTACCACAAATTATTTGTAGATTAATTTCTGTGCATCCACATGTCCAGAAGAGTTCCTGACCTCACTCAGTGTGGATATTCCATTTAGTAGATTGGATGGATGAACAATTAACACACAGCAAGCAAGATGTGACAAATTGGATGAAGACTATCTTCCAACAAAACAAGCAGCAATTGCCAATAAGTAGTGCTTTCTGGTAGAAAGAACTGGCCTAAGTCCTGCTTTTGCATGTTTATGCACTAGATTACTGCAACACTGTTCAAATGGCAATAATTTAATCGCTACCAGAGGCAAATGTACTGTTCAAAATTTGAGTCTGCTGATGTGCCAAGTGGACTCAGCTATCATTCACTAGTCTTACGTCTATGAAGCCTGCAAGTGAGCTCCCCAATTAAACAGGGCCTATTGATGACAAACTAGCCCTCTGGATCATTGGCAAAACCTTAAAGGACAGACTAGAGGCAATGATTCTTCCCATTGAGCTCGTTATTCCCACAAACTAAAGTCCCAACTATAGATGTCCCTCATTGGACAAGCAGCAGGAAGCTTGCCAGAAGGGTTATTTAATGGTAAGTTATACAAAACTACATTTGTAAAGTGCCTTTGATGTGCTTTAATGCACAAAAGGCGTGTGAAAAAGGCAGTTGGCAAAAGAATGTATGAGATGGGAGGGGGGTGGTGAGAGTATTGGCAGGGAGGGTGGGAACAAGGATGAGGGAGAAGAAGTTGGCCCCTGGGGTCAGGGTCTGCCGGGGCTTGCAGTGATAGTGGGGAATGGGGCAGCCAGTGTGGCTACTGCTTGACAGCCAACACTGAGTGCCACGGTGAGAGGCTGGAGTAGAGGGAGACTGTGGGACAGTTAAGATAGTGAGGAGGACAGAGAGAGAGGAGGACAATGCGGGAGAATTGCAGGGAAGGGAGCATTTTGGGGGAATAGCAGCTCGGGTTGGGGCCAGCAGCCAAGATGCGCATGCCAAGACTTGAGGCAAGCGGTTAGTGGGGCATGGTCAGCCCACAGTCATGGAGACTGCAGGGGTTAGAGGTGGTAGAGAGTGGGTAGGGCACTCATTGTGTTATCCACCAGGTTGCCCAACCTGGAATATAACACCGAGCAGCCAGGCAATTTGATTTTACTCAGTTAAACTCCAGCAGTGCCTTAACACTCTCTGGGTCCTTAAGCCTGGGCTTTTTTCAACCTGTGTCTAATACCTTTTTTAGGCAAGCAGTTTGCATTCCTCCAGGGAGAGAGCGCACATTCCATTCCAGATCAATGAGGAAATTTCCATGGGGAGGTTGCACACATACGTAGAAGCACATATGATCAGCCTGGTTTTAATTCTCTTAAGCATGGTGGTAGGTTTCTTCTTGTGTCAGACAATCCAGCTGACTGCAAAAACAGTAAGTACTTTAAAATTGGGGTGAGGGAGGTAATTGGTCATTGCCAATCTGAACCAACCCACATCATCAGAGAGAATGGCAATGACATGCTTGCTGAATTTGCCCACTATTATCTCTGGTCTTATTTCTTCTGTCACTGAAATTGTTTGTATGTATACAGTGTTGCATATGCACATTAAAAAAAATTATACTTGTGGAGCTGACCCATAGCAAAAATATAAACAGCAGCTTCCACTCAACCACCCACATTGATTTGAATTGTGTACCAAGATAACAAGAGCACATGGTAAACTACAGACAAATACAGTTCTAACTACTGTATCACTTTTGTTTACATCAATTATGTAGTCTGTTTCAGAACTCATTTGGGGAAGTGCCTGTAGCGTGGAATCCTGTAGCTCAGTGGTTAGAGCACTCACCATGCAAGCAAGAGACCTGGGTTCTATTCCCGGCAGGGCGAAATTGGAGAGTGTGCAGAAATTAAATGGGTCTTTTAAAGCAACCTTCAGATGAACAGGGT
This sequence comes from Callorhinchus milii, assembly GCF_018977255.1. Lineage (NCBI taxonomy): Eukaryota > Metazoa > Chordata > Chondrichthyes > Chimaeriformes > Callorhinchidae > Callorhinchus > Callorhinchus milii. The sequence continues at coordinate 80,635,039 of NW_024704743.1, forward strand.
ACCCATTAGAAAATATGCATCAGCATTTTAATCCACGTACTCCCTCCAGGTTAATTCTTGGAATTTGGCCTCTTCGTGCAAAAGTTTAACACTTTTTTTAAATGTTTAGTTTACCTATCAATTGAGTGATCTATACTTTCATACTTAGATCAAAACTAAAAGATCATATTGTAAAATGTGATAAATTATGTTTGGCTCACATGCAAATAGCAACAACTGCAACTTGCAGTCATATAGCTCCCTTCACATCGGGCAGCATTCTGGAACACTTAACAGTGGCTTGATGTTGAATCAGGGGAGGTAACCGTAGGCAAAGTCAAGGAGGAAGGCCTTCAGGGAGAAGGCAAGATGGATGATTTAAGGATGAGACTTCCATAATTTGGGCTGAAAGCACAGCCTCCGATGGTGCAATGGAGGGGATGAGGGACAAGCAGGAGGCCGGAGCCAGCCAAGCAGAGGTAGTGGTGTGGGGAGTAAGCATTTCAGAGAGGTAGGAAGATGTCAGGGCATGAAGCAATTTGTGAAGGAGTTTGAGAATCTTGAAGTTGATCTGTTCTGTAATAGGGATCCAGCAGAGCCTGGCAAGGATTGGGATGTTGGGGGTACAGAGTTTGTTTGGGCAAGTATTCAGGCAGTTTTGAATTAGTTGGATATTTTGGACAGTTGAGCTAGGAAGACAAGTGAGAAGGGATTGGAATAATCAAGGCGGGAGTTGACGAAAGTGTGGATGAGGGTTTCGGCTGTGCTGGGTGTGAGGTACAAATAATTAACAATAACATTATTTCTAAACTTTCATTTAAAAGCATTCATATTAAGCTTAAAACCCTTTAACCAGTAATTAATGACTGTCATTATCTTGTTGCAACTATTTTGTATTTTTTCCCCAATGCATGTCTCCTTCATGTCCATTTAATGTAGGATTTAACCAAGGATTTGTTGGCAGAATGGAAATGTTATTGGATGATTAAGACAAATTTAATAAAATCCACATCTTACAGGTTTGCATGTTAAGATTCTGTTGTACAAATGTTGGAAAAAGAGTAGGTTGAGTGGAGTAAAATCTGAACAATTTAGTTTTTTAAATATAACTGAAACTATGCCCAGAGAAGCAGTTTCTCTCATTTAGGTTCATACAGAGTTTAAAAAATATACATTTAATTGAAGACTTTATCGTAGTGTACAGAACATCAAGAGATGCCAAATCCAGACTAGTGTAATATGTTTATAATAGAATGCAATTTATTAATATCAACTTTCAATTTAAACAAATAGTGAAATCCTGTTATAAAGCCTCCATGGGCGCTGACTGGTACTTAGGATTCGTAAGATCCGAACCAGTACTATTGCCCCATTATAGTGCTGGTTAGGATTTTATGGATTTGGTATTTCAAAATGAATGCAGGCATAAGACAGTAGATGTTTTTCTGTCATCTGAGATCATTTAATCTGTTAATTGAAACTCAATTAAACAATGACTCATAGAATCAACTTCCACTTGACAAACCAAGAGTGTGCTGAGAATGCATTGCTGTGCGTCCTATTCTGGAAATGAACCAGCACCTTTGTTAGTTTGTGGTGAAATGTGTCTATAAATGTGTCTATAAATTGGGAAACAGCAAATTTAATTTGGATCACTACATAAGTAGCCTATTGAATGAAAATCCCATAGTAACACGCAGTATTTTAGCTCATAGGACACATATCAACACCTACAAACTTCCTGATAGAAATGAATACTTGAAGCTAGCAAAGTGGGTTGATTTCCTTTACGTCTGCATGAAGTACACTGCTGCTTCCACCCACTAATTCGCTATTATCTGGAGCTCATTCATTGATATTGCTTCATTAATTCTGCATCCAAACCACCTCAGTAAAAATAATATTCCTGTAATGAGTTTCCTTCCACCCCCACCAAAAATGAGGATACAAAGACATAAATCTTTCATGTTTTACTTTAGCCGTAAGTGTACAACTGCTTTGGATATTGTTTTTGCAATTTTATTACCACATACCATTACTGTTCATAAAAAAAACAATTTTTGAGACTTATTAGACATTGTAACGGTAACATGACCTTTTGGTCACTCTGTACATTGGTTTGGACACTAGAATGAAAGAAATTAAGTATAATTACTAGCGGTGATGACATTTTTAATTTTCTAAAAAAAGTAACAAGATTTTGTGTACGGATGCATTATAAACCAAGTTACAATAAATTAGAGGAGCCCCAGAGAATTGCGTCAATCTCGTCAATAGGGTGTTATACTCACAATATGGTGCCAAAATATGTTAGTGCAGTCAGAATTTCAGCATTCATACGTGACTCTGTGTGCAGTCATGTAAAATGGCAAGAAGTTTGTGACCGGCACAGATTGTGTACCAAATGACTGAAAATCAAAAACATCACCAAGCAACAGACTGGGAAAAGTTTGTGCAAGGTTGGACAGGGGGAGGGAGAATTACTTTTAACTTGTTGGGGAAAAGATGCAGTTTCTTGCATCTAACAGCTATATGGCGGCAGAAATTGAGGGCTCTGAAACAGATCTACTAGAACTGTAGAGAGGGAGTCCTATTATTAGGATAATGTTGGGTACTGGACAATGAGTTTCCTGAAACATAAAATGGACTAAACCTATTAATACATACAATACATGAAATGAAGACTGTGATAGCACAATGCTAATCCAATCACAAAACAGTGAGGTTTAAGATCCCCAAATCAGAAGGTAAAATTTTCACATCATGAAATGGCAAGATGTAATGCAACTCAAAGCATCGTCTGAGAAGTCAATTATATAAAAGCAGGACCTTTTAGATTCTACTTTCAGGTTTACTCATGTAACAAGTTCAAGATAAATAAACAAAAACACCTTTAGAACCGCTTACAGATAAGATCGAGTCTGAACACTTCAGCAAATTCACCGGCTCACAAGCCACATTTAAGCTTTGCATTTGTGCACAGAATTTCCTGACTGACATTTCTCCAGAAACCATTTGTGCAAAAATACTGAGTTGCTGTATTAGCTTCACAAGAATTAAATTAAAATCCTAGTTGTAGGCTTCAGGCTCAATCCTGAAAAAGTAAAATGGTGAACCTACTGACACATACAATGTATAAAGCTAAGTTTATGGTAGCACTGAATTACTGTTTTTACAAAAATAAATTGATGCCAATGGTTAGGAGAGAAAACTATCTAAGGATACTGAGCCAGATTTTTAAATTAATATAGGTAAATCAATAGCCATTTACTCAAGTTCCCTTGGCATATACAGCCACAGCATTTGAGACCATCTGACCGTATGTCAATTCTGTTCTCTTGGATAGCCAGACAATCATGCTGGGTAACTATAAAGTTCTGCTTTTGAATCCCTGTGGGTCCACTCAACCCTACAGCCTATTGAGGATAATTGAATGAATTCAAGGTGTAAAACTCAAAGCTCCGTGTGGAGAGCTACGACAGCCAAATCAATGTGATCTGGAGCTACAGACCTAACAACAACATTGCAAGCCAAACCCCGTCACAGCCAGCCAAATATTGAGTTGTATGATTAATCATCTCCCTTCACCATCTCCTCCCTCCCCCCCCCACAAAATATTTTCTCCAAGGACATCATTATTCACTATTTAATTTTTCTTTTTAAAAATAGCAGAAAGGAAGAGGGTCTTAACTACAGTTAATAATAATTACTAGATGTTTTAAAAGGGTATCCGATAATGAGACTTAACAATTTGGATAAATAGTTACTGAAACCATAAATGATAGATTACCTATTTCACTGTGAATTTGCTTTTCTAGGAGTTAGAGTGCAGTCCTGCTCTACAAATGTATTCTTTAGTAAAACATTGTAATCTAGGCTATACTGAAAGATGCATTGTAGAAATTTGACAAAGCATTTGAACAGCATCAGACAACATATTGGTTTGTATGCTTCCTGTTGCACAACACCTTTTTCAGATTTGAGTTCACTTGATGAATAAAACAAAGTAAACTCAACAAATATATCAAGTAGATTTAGAATAAATATTAAATTGTAATGCAAATTCACAGCAGGTAGAACTCGCTTCTGTTGAAAATGCTTCTGGATTGACACAATCTTTTGGTTCTTTCATGAGCCACAAAATGATTGAGTCATTTCACACAAAAATGCTAAAAAAAACAATTTAGCGCTTTTTTTTGCAGTTGAACGATCTTTCAAGTTCATCGCCAAAAGTTTAGCACAACATTAACCCACAAAGATGGTATTTCCCTTCCTCAGTCTAACAGGACTGGGAAAACTAAAGTGATTTTAGTATATTTGAAAAATCAAATGAATCGACAGCTATCTCTATGTATTGTGAGCTTTAGAGTGTGCAAAATCATGTTTATAGCATATACACAACAACATCTATATATATTATGGATAGAGGTGAAATTTGGATGGTTTATAACTGCTCAGTGTGTTAATTTTCATCAAATGATAGCTAATTGAGTTCACACGCAAGCTGTATAGCGCTCTTGTCAGGTAGAGAACTGCGTACAACTCTGGGCATAAACGGACTACCCAGGTATAAGAGGCAGTACAGAGGAGAGAAATGAGGATGATTCCCAGTATTTGAGGAATGAGCAATGTTTAGACGATCTGGGTCTCTTCAGACTCCAACTCATTAAAAGTCCACTGCCTCATTAGGGTTAGGATATATAAACACAAGTTATTGTTGTCTCAGAGAGGACCTGATAGAGATATACAAGCATTTAATGGGATTGAGTAGGCTAAGAATAATATTTGTGGATACACCTAGATAGCACAATGATCGTAGGTTTACATTTCAAAGGGAAATTTCAAGTCAGGCACAAGGAAGTATTTTGTTTACGAAGAATTAATGAGTGGAACAATCCTTTACCAGGAAGCATGACTGAGGTCAACATGCTGGACTCATTTACAAAACATCTTGATGCTGTGATGGGAAGATGGTAGGGTGGACATTCTGAAAGGTTGAGATGAGATAGCCTTCTTCATCCAAACTAATCTTGTGATCACCAGCACTAATTATCACAAGGACAGAATTTTAAATTGTTTTGTGTTTAACACTAAAATGCTGCTTGGTCACAGGCTCCAGAGTTCTGGATAGTCTAGAGCTTCTTTAAGGAAGAGCTGGAGAGTCTGGTGAGCAAAGTGTTGGCATAGATCCTAAGAACTGCCCACTAACCATGTTAAATGAGCTTTATCCCCCACCTCCTCACCCAACCATTCCACTGACCTTTGCTGTGTAAAACAATTAACACTTTATTCCCAAATTGCAAAGCAACCATATTAACTAATGTTATGAAAGTTTTCATCTTGTCCACGTACAATGTTAGCACGCTATGCACAGTCATAAGGTGATTCTTCCTTTCAGCAGTGAGCTGAATTATGAGGAGGTAGGCTCAGTAAAATTTGCATTCACTGAAACTCTGCAGCAGGAATGTAACTTTAAGAAAGTCTTGCACAGATTTTCTTTAATTGGTTTCAATATATAACTTGCCTGTTTGCCACCGTATTTCACTGTCACCTTTAGCCACTGATTTATAGTTTCTCAATTTATAAACAAGAAGTTCGTTCACAGTTCCTCTTTTTTATAAAACAGAACTCACAATTTCAAAGGAGGTGCGAGTTATCAAGTCATTTAAAAAGTGAAGCTCAAGCCAAAATCTTTCTACCAGGTGTTACTTATATTAAGCAAAAATCATCCACAGTTATTATTTTGAAGTTCAAATCATACAACTATATCTATCTTTAGCGGCACAGACTATTTAATTTACAACTACACAAATAAATGCCTCAGTGTCCAATAACGCAAATCCATAGAGATAAGATTTACCACCTTCACTCACGCAAGATATTGGAAGAATGGCATATATTTTGCTACAACTTCTAAAACTCAGTCTTTAAGATTAATTTCTCACAATGTCTGACTGATAAATAATGCAGTAGGCAGTTACTAACACTACCAGATTTTGCTTTTTGAAACAAAAACATCCTCCACTTTTATTTCAGGACAAAGGCTGATGAACCGTGGCCATTTTTGGTTTTGTTTCAAATGTATTCTGGAGTTGACACTGAGATAAAATCTTTCTGTCCTGTGGCATTCATCAGCCATCATTGAGGTGTGTCGATTTTCATCATTCATAAATTGGATTTCCATCTAGTTCTCCATTAATAAAGAACAGTGTTTTCAGCCATTCCATGATTTTTTTTAGAAAAAATATTCAATGTTTTTCCCTTCCTCTATTAGCCAGCAGTGTGCGATTATACCTGAGGAACATTAGATGTTTTTCACTAATTTCACCGTAGTTTTCCCCAGTGAAAGTCGATTGGTAAAAAAAATTATTTTCACCCATATTAAATCTTTAAAATCTAAGTTTGCCATTTTTTCAGCATCAATTATTGTGCTCGAACAACCCGGCTGCAGTGTTTGTCCCCGAATAAACTAAAACTTGGGGTCTGGTATCGTGAATGCATCACCAGCATTTGAGCCTATTTGCAGGATTGTCAAGTTGCCAGGCAAATTTCCCGATATGGGAGGTAAGTAAGTAGATGATCCAAACTAAGTCTTGATTTTCATCCAATTTATCCTTTTTTGGATGTTCAATTGACAATAAAATTAATCCCGGAAGAAAAGCAAAAAATACTTGGATTTTATTGTGTAAATTAAAAGAAAAACACTTTAAAGATCCTTAAATCACTTAGACGGCAATGTGACTAAGTTACAATATAATTTACATTTATAAAGGGCTTTTCACATTGTCTCAAAGGACATCTCAAAGGATTTGAAGTTACTGCTAATATTACTCCTAGCTTACCATGTAGAAGTAGTCCTTAAGAGACTCTGTGAAATAATAATTGCATTTGATATATATTTGACTGAGATAATGGCATAATTTCTCAATATGCTCCACAAATGCAACAACCACAACTTGCATTTATATAGCATCCTCCAGACCGGGCAGCGTCCCAAATGCAGCAGCCAATGCTTGGAAACTGAAGTCAATGCTGCTTTCCTGTGATAAGGGCGAATAACCATTCAATGCAGATATCAGGGGAATGGTGATACCTGTATTTCATTTTAAAAAAGGAAGGCATTTTATGTTTTCCTTTCTGTTTATCACTGGGGAAAAAAGCTGTAAAGATCAATTACTCATCCATTGAAAGCAGTCTGCAGTATCCAGTTGCAGGGATGCAATAAACGAGTTCAATTCAGGTTTTCTGCTATTGTTTCTGAGGCAAAGATTTTTTTCATTTCTGAACTCAAGTGTTAAAGTCTTAAAGCCTAATAGAGGTAATTACAGATATGACCAACATGTTCAAATGTAGTGCACACAAGGAAATATACTGCCTACTCCCTCCCCCTCTCTAAACAATCACTGTGAAATTACTCTGTCAGGCCCCTTGCAGCATAGGAAAAAATGATTCGGCAGCAAAAAGCTAATTTTGCTTCAGCTAATCAAGTTTGAATGTGCTGTGGTTGATGTAGGAAAACACACCAAGCATGTTGCTATTTAGACCACCCACAGAGATGAGCCAAAAGTCTGCTCTTTAATTCGTAATAGAATATATTAAAATCTAGTTTGCAAAGTAAAACTCTAAACACCAACTTTATGTGGAGTCCTGTAGCTCAGTGGTTAGAGCACTCGCCTTGCAAGCGAGACACCTGGGTTCAATTCCAGGCAGGGCGAAACCTTGGGCAAGTTTCCTTACTCCACACGCCTAATGATAATCCCTCCAAAAACAATAATAAATTGGTCATTTTCAATCCACGACTGTTTGTGGGACACTGCTGTGCGCAATTGGCTGCCGCGTTTTGCCCACAAAAAATATACAGTCAATTCACTTTACTGTCTATTCTGTGAAGCGCTTTGAGACGCCGAGAAGACGTGAAAAGTGCTATATCAAATGCAAGGATTATTATAAAACCTAAAGTTTATATTCAAAGATATATTTAATATGCTAGACTAAAGCAATTGTGTGAATTAGTGAAAGTTTAATATAGTTGAAACAAAGCCTAGCGCAAGACTATAATCCATTGTGGAAAAAAATACACAAAGGAGTATATTTTTAAAAAAAGTTAGTTGCATCTAATGTCAGTACCTCCCATATGTGAAACTAAAAAGAATGATGCAGGAGGTCATACAGTTCACCTTGAGTTACAGCCTTCCTGCAGACAGACCACCCAAAAGTGACAAACTATTGTGACATGTTTCTATTACGCTCAATGAAATTACAATGTAATTCAGAATGAGTGACTGCCTCATACAAAAATGACCATGTGTGGGCATTAGTGAGAATTGTACTGCTGAATATAAAACTAGCATCAACATCATGTTCCTGTTCAAATAGTATTTTATTGATTAGTCATAGTGCACTCGCAGCATTGCAAAATTGTGACATCACAAATAATTTGTTTCACTGTGGTCTGTCATCTTTAATTGTATGTTATGCCTTCACCCTCAACTTCAAAAATATGTAACTCAAACTGAGGATCTGCCCTGCTCAATTGTATGATATGACAAATATCTCCACAACTGAGCCTGACCAAATGACGTCCAAGTGAGGTCCTCATGAATCCTCATGAGTGAGATACAATCAGTCTCACAAACATTTATCATATTATTCATTGTTTTTTGTTCCAAGATACAATTTATGTATAATATTGAAGATTTGTGATGGAGGAAAATATATCCAATCAACATCAATTGCATCCAATCTGCATTTATGTAATGCCTTTTGTCTAAAAAAAGTTAACGGTTCTAAATCTCAATCCTCTGAGGTACTAGGAGTCTGTGGACCTTAGTGAGGAAGGAGTAAAGGTTTTACATAACCTTGAGTTGGAAAGCACTTAAGATTACAAAATCTTGTATAAGTTGAAACTTCTGTGGCCTGAAATTCAGCATTCAATGTGGCAATACAAAAATCCAATTAAGCTGTCAATGTTACTGCATGAAACGTTGACTAGAATTTCGGTCCTTCGGAAAGTGGAGATAATAAGACCAATGACGAGATCTTAGGGAAAGAACATCCTGACGCTTCAGATAAATAATAATACTCCTTGCATTTGATATAATAATGCCTTATCACGTCATTGAGATGTCTCAAAGCGTTTCACATAATATACTGTAAAGTGGATTGACTGTATATTGCGCACAGAAGTTTCCCACAGACAGTCGTGGGTTGAATTATTATTTTTTTAAAATTTTAGCAGTATATGGAAATATATTCTTAATGAGATAACTCAGCGAAATGTCTTTCCAGGAAGCCAGTGCCAACTGGAAAAAAATTCAAATTGTGGTCTGGCAGCAACAAGCCTCGGTGGCCATAGCAACTGGTGCCTAATAGCTACCCATAAGCTTTTTATGGTGTCAGTGTGACAAACAGCACACATGGACTCATCAGCTGACAAAAAACAGCAACTGAATACACTCATATTGGCTCTCAGCACCCATGAGCATCCATTACCATAGCAGCTGTGTTGTTGCTTGTTACTCTGTTCAAACGTAAATCACTCTACTGGACCCAAAGTCCAGCACTGGATTTACTTTACAAATTCAATAACAAAAATAGAACACAATGATTTACTGTGACTGTTGTTATTAAGGCAAATATGGCTCATCTGTATCAACATCCCACATATAGCAGCAATACGTTGATTCACCAATCAATTATTTTGGTGAATTTGGTTGAGGGAGGCAGTCAGGGCATAGGGAGCATTCCTTGCTCTTATTCAAAATAGTGCCATGAGATCTTCAACATCTATATGAACCAGCAGAGAATATAAACCTACAGAACTTGTGGTCACCGTTCTACGAGCATATATGCAAACCAGACAAAAATAATCGAAAAGCTGTTTGACAACAGGATTGCAGGGTATCAATACCTGGCAATGCACATCCAAAGGTGCAGACTCAGAAAGTGACACTAAATTTGTATAAGATACTGGTCTGACTCAACCTGGAGTGCTTTATGGCGGGTCGCTGTATTACAGTAAAGGCATCTGGGCATTTGAAGGGCGACTGGGAAGAGTAAGTAGATCAATATGTGAAATTAGACAACTAAATTATGAGAATAGGATTTGGAAGCTTGAGGAATTTCAACACTAAAGAGAAGTTTTGAAGGAGATCTTTCTGAAATATTCAAGATCCTAAAGGGCAGTAGTGAAACTGAACCCCAACCTGGTCAATAAATCGACAGTCTATGAAGGGAAGATGAGCAGATAGTTTAGATTTAATTACTTTACATAGTAAATGGTGAATATGTGGATAATATACATATTACTCCACACGCCTAATAATAATCCCTCCAAAAAACAAAACAACAATAAATTGGTCATTTTCAATCCATGATTGTTTGTGGGACACTGCTGTGCGCAATTGGCTGCCGCGTTTCGCCCACAAATATGCAGTCAATTCACTTTACAATATATACTGTGAAGCGCTTTGAGACATCTAGAAGACTTGAAAAGCGTTATATCAAATGCAAGGATTATTATTATTATTATAAATGTAGAGGAGGAAAAGATAGATCATGTCAGCGAGTTCAAGAGGAAATTCAAGTTACTAGTTCAAATTTTCAGAAGAGTACTTTATCTTTTTAATTAGAGGGCTGCCAGATAGGCCACAATAGTTTATTCTGGTACTGAACATTAATTGACAACAGCTAATAGCAAGAGCTCTGAATGATTTTCTACCCAGCTGAACTATATTCTCATAGACCAACTGTAGGAGTTGACAACAACTAACCGAGAACTGGAGATACTACCTGGGAATTTGCTAATCTTTGCACCTCAGTATCAGACCATGTAACATATTTACTGAGCCACAAGGAAAATGTTTGTTCACCGAATTAAATAAAATCCTATCCCTTCCTTATCTTCAAACTATTTAAATGTCTACATTTATGTTTTTTACACTCTTATAATCATAGAATTGCAGAAATTTACAACACAGAAGGAGGCCATTCGGCCCATTAAGACTTAATTGACCCTCAAAGCAAGCTGCCCATTCAAGCACACTGATACAAAATCAGTTCTTAAGCTGTCAATGATGTCTTGTGAGAGATGAATATAACTGATGCTGAGCAGCAACTTTTACAGAACATTACTGTACTTCCTTCTTGTGAACAAACTACATTATCTGTAACTTTTTGAGGCAATATACAAAGTTATGCTTTTGATTATCAAACATCACTTCTTGATCTGCAAGCTTTAGATAAAATATTTTAGTTACTCAAATTATTTTTAATTTAAAGGAAAAATTTCTAAATATTTTAAGGAAGACCTTTTACAGCACGAATCATCTTTGCTTAACAAGGATGTGTCGTGTAGGACTTTGAATTCAGTCTTGGAACAAAGAACTGCAGATCTTTCATACAGTCTCATAATTTCCATTATATTATCAACAGTTCCAACAGACATGATGAGCAAATGTGAGTTGCTTAGTTTTGAAAGTTCATTGCAACATATTGTTAGGGTATTACACTAATATCCTACTGACAAACCGTGTAATCTAATGCTAAGAAATCCCCTAACACAGCAAAGCAGTTTGACAATCATCGGATGGTGTATTTCTTAAATGTTAACAACATGGAGGGTTGTAATACTCTCACTGTGTAGTTACACAATCCTATTAATATTGTCGGGCTGCTCTTAAAATCGGTACCACTTCTGCAGCGCTAAAGGCGCAAAACAAAACAGCAATTCTCTGTGAGTTAACAACAGTAAATTAATTTTGAGTTTCAGTTTACATTATCATCTGCAACCCCCAATTAGGTTAGTTTTTTTTTAGAAATATCGGAAGTTGACATCACAACAGAATAGAACAACTGCCACTGAAAAAGGTTCCATAGTGAAATAAATGATCAGAGCCAGTTTACAAATTTGTGCATCAATTTGCTTCTCATGTAAAATCAAATTTCAATTTTTATCATACTGGGGTTGGAAAGATGCTCATGAGAAAACTGGCTGCATGAAACGGCAGAAAAAGTGACGTCTGCAGGGAACAACACGTATATCTTGCCGACCACGAGATCTCAGCCCCAAGGGGATTTCCTGCAGGTTGGGCACAATATGCATAGCAGTTTGAGTGTGGTGAGAACTCCCTACCCCCACAAAAATGGATTATGGATGAAGGTGGGTGGGGGGGTACTGGTCAAGTGCAGAGTGCATATATAAAAGTGCAAGCTTTTATATATACATAATGTGCAGCAAGTCTTTGGGGAGTTAGCTTCCCAAAACTGGGATCCAGAACAACAGAGAGTAACCTGACAGCGACTGGGACTACCTGATCCTGAACACCCCTACCCCTATTGATTTAACTTCAAAGAAAATTTTCCGGTAAGAGGAGAGAGTGGATTAAGCAGGTCAGAAGTGCATTAACTTTAAAAAGGGGATGCAAATTTGGCTGATCAGCCATGAAGGGGGATTTTGACATACGATATCAAGGGTTAGCCCCATAGAATCTGATCCATACACTTACAATACAACACAACATAAAATTACATTTGTAAAGCGTCTTTCACGTCGGGAAGACATCCCACTTCTTGTGGCATTGATCAGTACTCATCAATGACTTATTCCTTCGCAAGGTTTCAACTCAGTCTATTTGCAGGGTATAAATAGCATACTGCCATCAAACATTTTCTGTATCAATTTGATAATACATGGAGTAGGCCTTAAAACAATTAACACATAAAGTAGCGCCTACTACAATTCTCATTTAATTCTACCTAGTTTTGCAATACTTTATTGTGTAGGTTCATAAAAGAAACGGTGGATACAAACAGAACTGGAATTAAATAAAAAAGCAAAGTAAATGATGAATATGAGACCAGCAAGAAGGCAATCTGAATGCTGAGGAAAAACTGGTTTAGGCATATTTATATATCAAAGCCAGGTTAGTTGTGCTAGCGAATGTGTTCTAACTATGACAAATTACTGTCATGACCATGAAGGGTAAACAGTATCTACTAGACCACAGATATGGCTCCCAGCTGGACAGAGAATTTTCAATTCTTTTGTTAAACTCGAACTGCAACTACTGAAGGTGCATGACCTGGACATGAATATCGTCACTAGTCTCCATTAACTAAAATGTAGTTTTTGATCCAAAATTATAGTAATACATTGTTTGAGTAGCGCATTCAACGTTGACAAAGCGAAAGACACAGAAATAATTAAGCTTATGCCATCAGAAATTAAGCAATGTGACTTGCTTCCGGATTGTGCACTTCTTAAGTGGAAAAATATTTTTGGAATCTCTGCTCCTTTTATTCCACATTTAAAGAGAAGGGACCTTCTCCCCAGTGACCTGGCCATTGGCCTGACAATGAGGCCAATTGTAGCAGCCTCATTACAGTTAGGCTGAGATCAGGAAGGGTGGGATAATCAGACAGGAGAACCAACTTGCGTTGCTCACAAATCGCCCCTGCAAACCAATAATAAGAGTGACATTTGATCAAATTTAGAGCGCGGCCATTATCCAAAATGGATGCATAGAATGGAGTGTTTACACAGATAACTGTGAAAACTACTCTATTTTAAACAACAACAACATTACATTTGTATAGCGCCTTTCACGTCGGGAGGATATCCCAAGGCGCTGGACTGAGTACAGCATTTAAGACCTGAGCTGGGGTTGGGGGGTGGCCGATCGCATGGTCGAAGAGGAGGGTCTTGAGGTGGGACTTGAAGGAGGCTAAGGGAGTGACGAGGCGAAGCGACTGGAGGATGGAATTCCAGAGATTGGGGGCAGAGTGGCTGAAGGCTCTCCCGCCAATGGTGGGACGGGTGGGTCGGGGGACGTGGAGCAGGCCGGAGCCGGCTGAGCGGAGGGGAGGGCGGGTTGGGAGGAGGTTAGAAGGTCGCAGAGGTAGGGTGGGGCGAGGCCATGGAGAGCTTTGTATGTGAGGATCAGGATCTTGAACTGAATCCTCTGAAGGATAGGGAGCCAATGGAGTCGGGCGAGAGTGGGGGAAGTAAAGTTTATGCAATTCCACAAATATTTGGAAGTGTAAACATGTGAACAATATCACATTGGAAAGCAATCTGGCAATCTATTTTCTCATACACTGGATTCTAATAAAAATTATTTGGTTTAAAAAACTATATGGAGTCCTGTAGCTCAGTGGTTAGAGCACTCGCTTTGCAAGTGAGAGATCTGAGTTCAATTCCAGGCAGGTCAGGGCGAAACCTTGGGCAAGTTTCCTTACTCCACATGTCTAATAATAATCCCTCCAAAAAATAAAAACAATAATTAAATTGGTCATTTTCAATCCATGACTGTTTGTGGGACATTGCTGTGCGCAATTGGCTGCCGCGTTCGCCCACAAATATACAGTCAATTCACTTTACAGTGTGTTCTGTGAAGCGCTTTGGGATGTCCTCCCGACGTAAAAAGCGCTATATCAAATGCAAGGATTATTATTATTATTATTATATAATTCAATGAGTTTACTTGAGTAATACTTGAGTTTAAAAATAATCTTAGAAAAAAATATGCATTTCTAAAATGAATAAAACATTAAATCAAAATTATTCCTGTGCTAAAAGATATGCAATTAGTTTACCATGTAATGGAAACTGATACATTAGCAAACATTGCATGACTCACTGTACTAAGCACAGACTGTATACTGAAGTGTGTCAAGAGAAGTTACAAAACCGTCAGTTTAAATCCTTCAATGTATCAATGGTTAACAACAACAACAAGATAACATTTGTATAGTGCCTTTCACGTCGGGAGGACGTCCCAAGGTTAATGAAAATTCTAGCGCATCATTTTCCAGGAGAAAGACCATATTATCATTATTTGTTGAGCCTACAAATAGGATCCATATGCATTACTGCAGTATTAACAAAATACACAAAGGAGTGTCAGTTGATCAAAACATCAATTTTACTATTTCCATTACAAATATTTTTAAATACTAGATCCAAATATCATTGTTTTGTAAGGGGAGCAGTATGCTTTATTATCGGAGTGGACATACCATATGCTGATCCCAGGTAAATGTCTGAAAGCTGTTTGCTTGCACTTGGTCCCTGAAATTTTTTTGTTTTTTTTAAAGGAGATCACTAATGTTTTGATATCACTGATGCCTCTGGGTCAAAGTCCAATGTAGAGCTGCATTTTTGTTAATGCATTGAAGATCCCAAGGCACTAATCAGAAAGAGAAGGGAGTTTCTCTCAGTGTCCCGGCCAACAATCCTCCAGATAAAATTGGACATTCAATTCATGACTCTTTGCTGTGCAAAAATTGGCTACCATGTTTGCGTGCAACACAGTCACTACACACTACAGTAAATCCTCTGAAGGAATTTGGGAAATTTTGATGACGTGACAGGTGCTATACAAATGCAAGGCTTATTATAATTACTGTAAAGTTCTTTTGAGACACTTCAAGGAAATAGGGCACTTACAGTAACACAAATCATTTCTTTCTTAAACCAAAATGAATTGGGATCCAAAAGCTTTTGTGCCCATTTTCATAATTCTAAACAAAATCTTGCCTTCACAATCATTCAGAATTATCTTCTTCGATTTGCCCAATGTCTCCGTAGCAATATCCTCTGGACCATCCTCAACTGATAGAGAACATGACCCCAATCTGTATACAATAGAACTGATACTGGTCTGGGAATTGATTAGCAGATAGGACATTTCCATAGGAAATAAGAGTTAGGTTTTCACAAAGATAAACTGCTCTATTGGAAAGTCCAGCTGAACAAGACAAAACTCATCAATAATGGGAAGGGAATCACTATAATCAAGACTTCATCACAGAAACCTCTGACCTTAAAAGATTTTAAAAAGATATAAAATCATTTCAGATAACAATAGGCATCCAATCCAGGATTCCAACTTGACAAAATTAACAAGATTGTACATTCTACTTTTATACTTTAGTCCAGGTTTAACCTATATAAAGGCCAGACTCACACATACATCAAATATATCATCTTTCAATTCAGTTATCTAATAATAATCCTTGCATTTGATATAGCACCTTGACACCCCATTAAGACACCTCAAAGCTCTTCACAGGATGCACTGTAAAATGTATTGACTGTGTATTTTGTAAGCAGAATACTGCAACCAATTGTGCACAGCAAAGTCCCACAGCTGTGGAGCGAGTGATCAATTTTATTTGGGGGATTGTCAGCCAGGACACTGGGAGAAACTCCCTTCTTTTTTCGAATAGTGTCATGGGATCTTTAACCTCCACCTGAAAAGGAAATTGGGACCTGAAGTTTCTCCCAACAATCCTGGCCAACAATCCCCCAAAGAAAATTGGTCACTCTCTTTTTTTGTGTGGGACATTACCGTGTGCGATTGGCTGCTGTGTTTTTCCCACAAAATCTATTTGAATTCCAATCATCAAGAATGCAAATCCCACCAATCCTCCTGCCTGTCCCTAAACAAGTGTTCACAATCTCACAATTATGCATACAACTCATCAATTTACTGTAACCATAAAAGATTAAATACAGTTTGAAAATTGAGAAATACACAATGGAGACTTGAGGTGAAGAGGTGAACACTGTTGTCAGTTGCAAAATGATGAGCTTTGCTTATTTTACAGCTAGTCAAAATGGGAAAGGACTCCCTTTGCTAATTGGTGAACACAATTTTCTGTCCCTGATGTAATTTGCAGGCTACACAGACCAGGAAATCCTGTACTGTTCAGCATTTGGCTTCAGCCTGGCTAAGCCCAACACAATAATAGTTACAATATTAAATCCAACAGTTGGATTTAAAACAGCTCTAATTAATTTAAAAGCTTTCTTTGGACATCATGTTCAGATTGCACAACCTAAATTAACTGCAAAACGTGCAGAAAATCGAGCATTCAAGTTGATGAATCAGTGTATTTACTAAGTGCTTACAAATTCTGAAGGTATGGCCAATTACTGAGACTTTGTAACCAGCATTAGTCAGAAATGCACTTAATGCACCCACACAGATAAGCATCAGCACTCTTGCTATATCCTTTTAACATTTACATGCACACTGTTTTGAGTTTAGTTCTGAGTTTAGAACAAAAATCCTTGAAATCGGTAATTTGAAGCCAGTAGTTTTAAATATATTTGTTAATTTCTTAGCATTTTACTCTACTTCCAAACATATTCAATGAGTAAATAATCTTCATACAAGTGCTTTTGTGTTGGCAAAGTTGTTTGTGTCTGAAAAAATATGAAATAAAGGTCAGGAACCTGTGCTTGGGATTAGGTGCACACTGGAAGCTAAGATTGTGTAAAATGTTGTCTCATGACATGAAGTTCCACTGCACAGAAAAACAGACAGTGGCAGCACTGCACATGCTTATTACTGGAATGGAGTAAAGGCTCCACAAAGATCACCAGGGAATGCACCAAACTAAAACTAGTAAGGGCAGAAGCACCATGTCTGAATTCTTGATGTGCTTCCCTTGTACTACCAGGGGCAGGATGAATATTGTATCTCAAAAGTGGAGAAGGCGACAATCAAGGACCACTCTTGCTGTAACAAGAGTGCTACTGTTGCATATATCTTAAGGTTGTGAGAGTTCCACGCAGTGCTGCAGTCGAGAGTTATTGCAAGGGCCATAGCGCCTTTCACGTCAGGAGGGCGTCTCAAAGCGTTTCACAGGTTAAGGTGTAATTAATCTGTATTTACAGGTAAACGAAGTCAATTTCCGCACAGAGGGGTATCTCAGATGTAGGCATAAAGTGAATTACCAATTTTGGCTAAGAAACCATGAGAAACACTGTTCTTTATTTTGAATAGTGCCTTGGGATCCCAACGCCCCTTGAATAGGCAGACAGGATTTCAGTCTAACGTCTCATTCATCTCCAACAATGTAGTGCTCCCCCAAATACTCCCTGGAATATCAGCCTAGATTGAGAGTTTGAACACACAACCTTCGGATTCAAAACAACAGTGCTTCCAACTGAGCCAGGCTGACACCAACGAAGTTGTTGCATAATTGCATGATGATGTCATCCTATATGCATAGTCTGTGCTATGATCCATACAGAACCAGAGAAACTGCAAAACACAAAATACTGCAGATGCTGGAAATCTGAAACAAAAACAGAAGTCGCTGGGACACTCAGCAGGTCAGGCAGCATCTATGGAGAAAGGAAAGTGAGTCAACGTTTCGGGTCCACGATTCGTCAGAACTGAAGCATTCTTCAGCATTCGTCAGAACTGAAGCAATAACAGCATTCTTCTTGCACTCCACGCAGTCCATTCCATTCAGTGGAAGGTTGCATGACTAATGATGATGAAATTACAATAGCATTCAGCGCTGTTTGATGTTGGAAGTAGATTTATGCTAGCTGTTATGTGAAGTTCTGATGAAGAGTCGTGGACCCGAAACGTTGACTCACTTTGCTTTCTCCATAGATGCTGCCTGATCTGCTGAGTGTTCCCAGAGAAATTGCAATCTTGATTGCTAGCACCAGCATCTTTAAGATGAGTAGGGTTGGATTAGGCATATACCACATACACATGATGGTATACACAAAACGGCATGCATAGAGTCTGTCAGCATGCACTTTGGTCATAGAAAGTGGCATAATGAGTATCAGCAGGGAAGTCATCACAACTGAGCCTGACCTCTCCTCACTCAGCTGCCACATGTGCACTGCAGTAAAGGGTGCTTAAAAGGGACAAAGAGCCAAAATACAGTTTGATTTTTACCATACTTATTTCTGGGAAGGCCACATTAATTTACCCTCCCCACGTATCCCTGGCTGAGACCAGCAAATTCAGTATGGACCGTACTCAAACCAACAAGCTTTTGGTCTGAAACCTGCAGCTCTCTTCATTACAGTGGGGCTGCCAAATGCACGATTGCTGACCCCACAACTGGGTACTAGGCTGCAGTTTGAACAAGACACAAGTTAAAAGGTGTGTGCAAAGACTCATTCAAGTTGCTTTAACTAATTCAAATGCAGTTTACATTGCTATGCCTGGTAACCCATAAAAGTCTGATTTCCAATTACCAAGTTAACACAGTGGTTTCGCAGGAACTGTTAATCTGTTAACTAAGACTTGCATTCTCACATGCACTCGCACGCGACCGCCAGAAAGGTGAAGGGCAAACTAGATGGACCTTGGTTTATTTTTATCTAGCATTTCTTATGTTCTTATGTTCTCAGTAGGATTTCTACAGGTGACCAAAAAGTCGTGACACCATTACAATGTCTAATAAGTCTTAACGAAATGATGATTTGTTTAAGATAATGAGGTAGTTATCACAACTTTTTGGTCACCCTGTATTGGGGAGGGGGCTTCAGAATGTACTAAAAATCTGCACAGAATTAACTTTGTTAATTCACCTGGGTTTTTATTGAACCTGATGTTGTGTCACTCCACACAATTGCATTTTACACCTAGAGTTTCAGAATCCTAATTTGGAAAAACGTACACTAGTTTATGAAATAGCTGCAGTTTAAATAAAGTTATGCAAGTAGTAGCAATGACCGTCTGTGGCCTCCGGAAAAAGTTTCCACATACTGACTGCTATTTGACAAAAGCTTTTATAAATATTGCTTGAAGCAGTGATCTATAACCTGTTCATTTATAGGCCTTCACGTAACAGCTAACGTAAATCTACTTCCAACATCAAACAGCACTGAATGCTGTTGTAATTTCATCATCATTAGTCATGCAACCTTCCACTGAATGGAATGGACTGTGTGGAGTGCAAGAAGAATGCTGTTAATCTGGATTGGGAAGGTCAAAATACACTCAAATTGATATTCCAACTGCACTCATTGTATTATTATTGGTCTTATTTTATACGAGAATATTTTTTGCTAGCTACTTAATAACTTTGATGCTACTTACTGCGTAGCACCTAACAAATGCAGTATGTAATAATGAAGGTTATTTAGTTCTGTACTCTAACTAGTAAGAGCTCTGGAACGTTACCCTGCATGAAGGGCACTATATAAATGCAAGTTGTTATTGTGGTTGTACGGCACACTGGAGTTTAATGAAGTGCATGTCGCAATCTTCTAGAAATTGCTCAAGAAATTATCATATAGATCCCAGAAATAAATATCCTTATTATATTGCTAAATCAATCAGCATACTGAAGGCATTCAGAAGATACTCTCAGAGTGGGGAATTGCCTAGAGGTTTATAATATTCCAGCCAGAAATTAACCAATTCCTATGGCAATGCTCAAACTTTCAATTTATAAAACTTTATAATGGTACCCATAGTTACTCGCTCATATGTTGCTATTCAACAATGCTGGAGGGAAAACAAAATTATTATTAATATACTGGTGGTAATTGCTTCTCCATACTACAATCTAGCCCCATTATAACTTCAATTGTTGGGAATCCATAAAATCACAACCCAACTCGGAGTGATAACAAATTCCCATGTTTCTGCACACTGGAGAGTTCCTGCTCTAAAAAAACAATAGCCACCTTGTGGGTCATCATCACATAGTTGCCAATATCAGTTATGTGAAGTGACTTCTGCAGCAACCTTATAGTTGGCCATTTTGGTACAAAAACTGTCTGTCTGGCATACAGGATGTGAGTGGGCCAGTTGCACGCATAAAAAATGAATGGGGTCCACCTTGTAACCACATTATAACCAAATTTGCACTATAAAGAAGCCCGTTATAAGAAAAATAATACAAAAAGCCAGATAAATCTGTTTATAGTAACAGATGAGCCAGTATTAACCAACTGCAAAGTAACCATTACTAAAGTTCAATAAATTTAATTGCAGCTTTTTTATTTTGTTTTCTATGATCATTTTGGACTGATGTAATATGACAGGTCCTTTATATTATCTAATCAAACTACTGAAAATAAATAAAAATCTAAACTTTGGGATTAGGTGAGAAGAGTGCAGACTTTATACCCGACAAATGGAAACCATTCACGTGTGGAACTTTCACTAGCTCGGTTTGGAGTCTCTACTTGCATCAGTTGGCTGACCAAACAAGAATCCGTTACCAGGCAAAATGTCAACTATTGATTTGTCAAACCAATAGATGCATTTCAACAAGATAGTAATTAATCTTTCCTTTTTTTGCAAACCCTCCAAGAAAACTGCTGAATTCACAAACACTGTTTCATTTATAGTTCAGGCATGGTCTAGAAACACACAAATGTCATCCAATAAAAACAAAGAAATCCCATCAGTCGAGGCTGGATTTCAGACCCATAACATCCCTGTGACACCAACCTGGCAAAGTTATATTCAATTTCTAATTTCAGCAAAATCGTTCACTGACAGATTAAATTTCAAATCACTTCACTGATGGAAACTTCATTGCTTTGTTTCCAGAAGTATTAACATTGTGGTCTGAATTTCTACGTCATCTTTAGCCCATGAGACCATTTTATCTTAGAGTTTAAGATCATGTGGAATAGTGGAAGTTTCAGTTTTAATTTGAAAGTTGATTCTTTAAGAACTGCGACTTCCAAATTAAAGTTGGATTTTAAGAATTTTCAATAATTTTGAACAATCTAAATTTCAAGACAAAACGGTCTTATAAGCTAAGACCTGGTGAAACCTCAGATAAGTTAATAACAGTACTCTGATAATTTAAACTTGTTCTATCCACTTGGCTTTTTCTTTTGCCTCTTCCTCCTCCAATTTCAGAGTAAAGCATGAGTTCTCCCCAGAACCCGAGAACAGCTAGTATGCAAAAAAAAATTTGCAAAGCAATCACTTTGAATGCAAATCCAGTCAATTTAGTTCAGGTCATTTCTTATTAATATCCCAAAGCAATTGGTTAACGAATCAATGAAACCTACAAAAAATGAAGATCTGGTTTAACCCATTATATCCCCTCTACTATATCATTGCCATGAGGAAAAAACAAATAGTTTATATGGAAAACCTAAAATGACAATAAAACCATAAAACTGTTATCTTTGCTAAACTATAGTACACCAAAACAACTGAGCTCATCTTCGGTGGTTTGAATCTTGTTTAATCGCCAATCAGGTACTATGAAATAAACCGGCTTTAAATCATCAGACTCTAACCTCTAACAAAAACATATATATACACAAACACATACACACACACACTTGTTAGCTGTGAACAAATTACCTAATTAAGCTGAACCTTGTTGTTAAAAGTTGCAGTAGTCACATTCCACAGATTAAAGACAAGCTGCTATTTCCAAATCTGATGCTATAGAGCTAAAATTATAACCTTGCAATATCATTTTACAGAAGTGCTGATTAAACTGATTAAATTGTGTTGCAAAATGTCACGAATACAGAACCCAGACATTCATTTTCTAAACAAAACATACTGACTCTTTTGTTTTCCTGTTTCATGACCTTTACAAAGAGACAATGTTTGCTCATTTGCATCAAGATTGAAGTTGGAGAGAGAAAAAGAGGATTTGTGTTATCATAGCAAATTAAATTGATGAAGCTTACTTCTTTTAAACACCGGGTACGGTATGAATACATTCAATAAAAATCACCATCAACATAGAAATTCTGGGTCACTAAAAATTGCATGTACAAGCTCAAAACTGAAATGAATAGTGTACTTATGTTATAATTATTTTGTGATAGAATACCTGCAATTTTTATTTAATAGAAATAAACAATGCATCCCTGCAATCAGATGAACTCTTTCTTTTGTTAAATTGAATTTACAGCTATTAATGGTAGTATCCATGACTGGTTGCAGAGAATAAAAGCATTGTGCAGAATGCAGAAATAACCTGTGGTAATAATATGACTCATGAGAGAGCCTAAGACCACACTTCTGAATGGTTCACAAGTCATGTAGACCTTCCTGTTCCTGGCTCCCTGATCTGAACAGTGTTGGCAGCTGTGTCTGATCATTTTAAGCGGACTTCTGATTAACAGTTTGCAAACCCCACCACTTCCTTGGTTAGACATGTGTATCATTCAAATTTGACGCTTGTAAAACTGGACTCCTATCAGATGTGGTCCCTTCACAAACAACAGCTGGCTGACATCTAAAAACTCTCATCATCACTTGCAGGTTAAATACTAGTTTTACATTGTTCAAGCTTGAGCACTGGATCGATAAACTGGATTTAACATTGGAAGTTGGTATTATGCAATTCACAGAGCCTTCTCATACATACTGATGGGCAGCTGCATCCAACAAAAAGTAGTAAGATACTAAAGGCTACATTTGTTTATTAAAATCAAAACAGTGGAGCAGTAACATGCCAACATAATGATTTGGAGTCGGGGGAAGGTGAACGATGATGACTCCCATGGGAGATACCAGGCATAGCCCAGTCACTTCCCATTGGGGAGAAATACAGAAAGTGTAGCCCGTTCTGGGCTCCTGTCATACATCTTTCAGCAGTTGGCTTCAGAATGGCATTGGTGGAAGTCTGTCAACATTTCTCACGCCTGTCCTCTCATATATAAGTGGTGCATGCATGGAGCACCAGAATTTGGCAAAAAAAAGCCTTGGTGAGACCCCATCTGGAGAACTGTGTTCAGTTTTGGGTAGAGCACTTCAGGAAGGATATATTGGCTCCGGATGGGGCAACACAGAATGATACCAGGGCTAAAAGGGTTAAATTATGAGGACAGGTTGCATAAATTTGGTCTCTATTCTCTTGAGTTTAGAAGGTTGAGGGGTGATCTGATTGAAGTTTTTAAAATAATAGAGATTTGATAGGATAGATACAGAGAAACTATTTCCTCTGGTAGGGAAATCCAGAACATTAGTATAGCGCCTTTCACGTCGGGAGGACGTGATTGGGGGATGGAATGCCAGAGGTTGGAGGCAGAGTGGCTGAAGGCTCTCCCGCCAATAGCCGGCTGAGCGGGCGGGTTAGGAGGTTGCAGAGTAGGGTGGGGCGACGCCATGGAGGGCTTTGTAGGTGAGGACCAAGATCTTGAACTGGATCCTCTGAAGGATAGGGAGCCAATGGAATCGTGCGAGAATGGGGGAGATGGGGTCACGGAGTTTGGTGCGGGAGAGGACATGGGCTGCAGAGCTCTGGATTATCTGCAGCCTGTGGAGGGAGGAATTGGGAAGGCCAACAAACATGGCGTTTGCATAGTCGAGCCTGGAGGTGATGAAGGCATGAACAAGAGTTTCAGGGGCCTGAGGGGTGAGGTAGTGGCAGAGTCGGGTGATGTTATGGAGAACAAGGGGTCATCATCTTAAAATTAGAGCTGAGCCATTTCAGAGTGAAATTGGAAGACAGTTTTTCACCCAAAGGGCAGTGAAAATCTGGAACTCTCTCCCCCAAAAGGCTGTGGATGCTATTCTCCATATCTTCAAGACTGAGGTGGATAGCTATTTGTTAGGTCAGGGTATTAAGGGATATGAGGCAAGGACACGTAATTGGACTTGACATACAGATCAGCCACGATTTTATAGAATGGCAGAACAGGTTCGAGAGGCTGAATGGCCTATTTCCTGTTTCTATGCTTCTAAAACTGCCCTTTTTTAAAAAAAGTACATTGATGCATAGATATTTTCAATATCTTGAACCTTTGCTTTTCAATTTAGTGCAGCAACAAAGGAACCATCAAAGCTGGTAAGTAAGGGTAAAATAGCAGCATGAGTGAGAAAACTGCTGATGGGCAGCAAGAAATTGTAGGAATGCCCATCTTTAGAACTTAATTTACTTCTCAATAGGCTTCAGCAATTCTTGCATTGAATCTCAATGATCTGTAACCAATTTGATGCGAACAGTCTTGAGTATTTCAGATTATCCAAACTCTTTTTCACAGTTATAAATTAGGTCTTAGACATAGTAGAGCGTAGTCAATCTACACCACAATGTATACCCTAATTTAGTACCTGAAATCTACAGCCAAGTAATGCACAGGAACAGTCCACAAATATAGATTTTGTTTTGGTCAGCTGGGATGTCTGACGCATGCAGAAACCTATCAACACGCTTACCTACACATGGAAATTTCCCTGCATCTGGAGCTCGTCCCCCCATGGATAGTCACTGGTTGGTACTTTGACATTTGACAAAGATAGGTTTGAGACGCCACTCGGTGGATAGTAGATATCAGGAACTCCCTCAGATCTTTCTGGTAGCTGCACAACTCAGCATGAATGAGGAAAGGAGAAAGAAAGATGGAGGAGGAAAACTAAGTAAGGGCAGTAACTAACTTGTTGAAAACAATGAATTTATTGCTATTGACTAGAACAAGACCATTGATTTAACACTGGAGCTGGACTCTACTTTTGTAAAATTACAGCTGCTTGAAGTACAGTAATTCAAAATCAACTGGAACACCAGAAGAAAACATAATTCTACACATATTTTGGTCAATGTTTTACATACATTTTGCTCATCTCTGGGAAAACACACCCATTCTTATAACAGGTTGAGTATCCCAAGTTCTGTGTTTATAATTTTGGAAAATGTAAGAAAATTTGGCAATAATATGACTCACAGGAAAGCCTGTATCCACCCACACAGAGATGCCTCAAGAATTTTTATGATCAAATCATTTTGCAACCACACCAACAGCTAAAGCACATTTGGTTTCTGAGTCACAGCAGTTCATTTTTAATTATTTGAAAATAATTTAAACACACATGCTTTTTCAATCAATTTTTAAAACCTTTTTGCGGGGTAAAGATGCAGTGTTGCACCTAATTAAAACAACCTATGGTAACTATTACAAATGCGCACTGAGTTAGTACACCATCATTTATATTTTGGCACTTGGGTTTCAGTCCTGCTCGATCTGATAAACGAGAATGTACTCTTTGCTAGCTGGACAGAACAAAACAATCTACAATTCTCTGGCATTCTTGATGAGAGTGGCTATAAATTTAAATTGTTTGGAAAATAAAGAAGCTTTCATTGATGCAGAAAGAAACCCTCTTCTGAAATTGTCGTTATGACACAACGTTGAGAGTAGAATAGAGCAGAGGAACTTTACTTTGAATCTAATTTTGAAACTTGCTTCAGGCACTAAGAGGTGAAATTCAGGGCACAATAAGATCTGTGATAACCCATCATCAAAAATGTATATGTTAGGTGCCAAAAGATCAAAGTGCATTGTTTACAAACAATGACAACCATGATTCTGATGCCAAAATATACACCAACAATTCCCATTACATCATACATTCAACTAAAAATTATTACTTTAGGGATTTAAAGTCTGGATTAGGTGAGTCGATTTGGAAGTATATGGATTTAAAAATATTTAGGACTTTGATTCCTTACGGAAGTAGAGGGAGAATAGCCAGTGCAGCAGGAACTGGAACAAGATTAAAGCGGTTCCATTAGAGGAAATGAGAATGGCAGAATTTGCCTGGGAAAAAGGAATGAGACAGCTGACATGGTTGCTTTGTGAGCAGCAGAGGATTCCCAGTTTAAACAACAACAGCAACAACAACAAGATTCCATTTATAGAGCGCCTTTCACGTCGGGAGGACATCCCAAGGCGCTGAACAGTTGAGTCAGGACCCGAGCAGTGGGGGAAATGGTCAGGGTGAGGGGAGGGAGGGAGGAGGGGGTAGAGAGTCGAGAGGGGAGCTGAAGGCACGGTCAAAGAGAAAGGTCTTGAGACCGGCCTTGAAGGAGGAAAGGGAGGAGGCGGCGAAGGCACTGGGGGATAGAGTTCCAGAGCCTCGGGGCTGAGAGGCTGAAGGCCCGGCCACCAATGGTAGGGCGGTTGGGGCGGGGGATGTGGAGCAGACCGGAGCCAGAGGAACGGAGGGTACGGGCAGGTAGGTAGGGGGATAGTAGGTCGGAGAGGTAGGAGGGAGCAAGGCCGTGAATGGCCTTGTAGGTGAGGATGAGGATCTTTAATTCGATCCTCTGGGGGATGGGGAGCCAGTGGAGGCGAGCGAGGGTGGGAGTGATGTGGTCGCGAAGCCTGGTGCGGGACAGTACACGAGCTGCAGAGTTCTGGGTACGGGCAGGTAGGTGGGGGGATAGTAGGTCGGAGAGGTAGGAGGGAGCGAGGCCGTGAATGGCCTTGTAGGTAAGGATGAGGATCTTGAATTCGAATTCAAGATTAAAGGAGGTGGAAGTCAAGCGTCTATCCTAGAAGGATGAAAGTCTGGGATGGTAATAGAATAAGGTTACGGAAGAAGAGGGGAGGAGACAAAATTGGGCATGGCAAGGCGAATCATAGAGAAGAATCAGGAAGTAAAATTACATTTTAGACAAAAGAGGGATGAGAAAAATTGGAAATAGGGAAAATTAAGAAAAAAAAAGAAATGGGATGAAATTGGAAAACACTAGGGTAGAGGAACTTGAGTTTGGAGCTGCAGCCCATACATGTATGCAGAATAGATAGAAATCAAGCTTGATGGGATGGAAAAGACATCAACAGTTTAGAATGGGGCCCACAGAGACAGGCACAGTCTGGTCTAAAACAAGTGGTTCTCACGCTCCCGTTTTTTTTTTCTAACTGCTTACTTCACTCTGTCAGACTCTCAGTGAAATCAAAGGCAGTTTTCAAGTTTTGAAACCAGGCATGTTCTTCACAGGAGATTATTGAGACCTGATTCTTGAGACCTGTAGCTCAGTGGTTAGAGCACTCGCTTTGCAAGTGAGAGACCTGAGTTCAATTCCAGGCAGGGTGAAACCTTGGGCAAGTTTCCTTACTCCACACAGAGCCTAATAATAATCCCTCCAAAACAAAACAATAATAAAATTGGTCATTTTCAATCTACGACTGTTTGTGGGACATTGCTGTGCACAATTGGCTGCCGAGTTCGCCCACAAATATAGTCAATTCACTTTGCAGTGTGTTCTGTGAAGCGCTTTGGGACGTCCTCCCGACGTGAAAAGCGCTATATCAAATGCAAGGATTATTATTATTATTCTACCATGAAAAAAGTACTCTGCGCTTGTCCAAAGATGATCTTGCACACGAGTTCTAGTATGGTGATGTAGCCAGGCACAGAGCATCCATAGCAACATTGCGTGCAACTCCACAAATGTGCACAACAGAATTGTCTGCCAGTACCTCACTACCTTACAACACTTACACACTGTGGGCATACGCAGAGAAATGGGATTCCACTGTAACTCCATTTGCCTAGTTTTAATAAATCATCTCATTCGTGAACATTTTAAGTTAACCAACAATAACTGGTTACATTTTAATCAAGGTTGAATTAGTCAATGTTTTCAAAGAAAAATGAGTGGTTCGAGGTTGATTGAAGTTCATACGCAATTATGTTACACAATTTTCTGTTTGCAAAATCAAGTTAGCTGCAACTGCTGTTTTAAGGAATGCACATCAATGCTGGATATGAAGGGGATTTCTGCTAAGTAAAGCGGTTTAACAGCACCTTGGAATTAGATTAAACAACAATATCTGTCAGGAAGTGAAATGAAATAGGAGCCCTTTGGTTTTGTGACGGGAAGGAAGGTCTGTGTTGTGACAAGTACCTGGCGGTAAATCTCAAAACATACTGAAAGTATTCTTCCATTTCTCAAAAAATACTTCTGGCAAAATGTGATTGCACAAGTGTTCACTCGTTCAAAGAGGAGTTCACCTTAAAATGTGAAAAGCCCCAGAATAATAACTTACTTTCTGAAGTCTGCTTTTCAGATCTAACTAGGCTCAAGTGTATTTCAGAGATAATAGCTTCAACAAAAACCTTATATGGGTTATTCGATTCCCTCCTCTCAGTGAACCTATTGCAATTGAATATATAGTGCATACACATATAATATACTATATATGGTATATACAGTATCATATACTGTATAATCGTGTCTGATCATCATCGAGGCTTGAGGCTCGACTATGCAAACTCACTGCTTGTCGGCCTCCCCAACTCCTCCCTCCACAGGCTGCAGATCATCCAGAACTCTGCAGTCCATGTCCTCTCCTGCACTAGGCTCCGTGACCCTGTCACCCCCATCCTTGCCCAACTCCACTGGCTTTCCATCACACAAAGGATACAGTTCCACATCCTGGTCCTCACCTTCAAAGCCCTCCACGGTTTTGCTCCCCCCTACCTCTCCGACCTCCTGAATCCCTACTATCCTGTTCGCTCCTCCGCTCAGCGGGCTCCAGCCTGCTTCACATCCCCCGCCTTGCTCGCCCCACTATTGGCGGCTGGGCCTTCCGCCACTCTGCCCCCACCCTCTGGAACTCCATCCCGCAGTCCCTCCGTCTCACCCCCTCCCTTGCCAACTTCAAGACCCACCTCAAGACCCTCTTCTTCGACCGTGCTTTCGATCTCCCTGCTTCCCCCCCGCCCTCCATCCTCCCCCACCCTGACCCCCAGCTCGGGTCCGTAACTCTGTTTGTCCAGCGCCTTGGGACGTCCTCCCGACGTGAAAGACGCTGTACAAATGTAATTTTGTTCTATATATGGCAAGCAGTTATTAAATTAATGAAAAATCATTAGTGGGGGGAAAAGAAAATAGGGAAAATGTTATTTAATATGGTAAACTTTTGAAAGCTAAGTAGTCTGCAAGGGCTCATTGCATTTGTGGAATGTACATCCTTCTCCCGCTCTCTGTATTTCTAGTTTTGTTTGCACATTTCTGTTTCAGTGAATGCAGATGACATCAAGAGACTGCTTGAGAAACATTACCCAAGAATAAGCAGGATGTAAATGTAAGCCATCAAAAATAGTGCCATTAAACTACATGTACTTGAGAGTTATCTCATACTTGTCTGTCAGCCTGGCTCAGTTAGTAGCACTCTTGCCTCTGAGTCAGATGATTGCGGGTGCAAACCCCATGTCGCAACTTATATATTAATAATCCTTGCACTTTATATTGTGCCTTATCATGTCATTGAGACGTCTCAAAGCACTTCACAGAATATACTGTAAAGTGAATTGACTCTGCAGCCCGTGTCCTCTCCCGCACCAAACTCCGTGACCCCATCTCCCCCATTCTCGCCTGACTCCATTGGCTCCCTATCCTTCAGAGCCGCTCAGCCGGCTCTGGCCTGCTCCATGTCCCTCGACCGACCCGCCCCTCCATTGGCGGGAGAACCTTCAGCCACTCTGCCCCCAATCTCTGGAATCCCATCCCCCAATCACTCCGCCTCGTCCCCTCCTTAGCCTCCTTCAAGTCCTGCCTCACGACCCTCCTCTTCGACCATGCCATCGGCCACCCCCCTTCCCCTCCCCTCCCTTACACCCCCCAACCCCAGCTCGGGTCTGAAATGCTGTACACTATCCAGCGCCTTGGGACATCCTCCCGACGTGAAAGGCGCTATACAAGTGTAATCTTGTTGTTGTTGTAGAAATCTCCTATAGGGTTACTCTCTTGAGGTCGGTATTAATGCATATTTTTGGGATGCAGCACAAAGCCTCTAATCTGTATTACATGGGAAACTACAGGATTTCTAAGGATTCTGATCCCTCAGCTTGATGAACACAAATTTACCCAAGTATATCTACAAAATTAACAGAAAAATGTGCATTCCATTAAAATAACTAGCAACAGTTCTATCTTTGCCCGAATAAATAGGATTTTACATCCTCCAATCCTCCCTGTTTTATGCCAATAATAGTGATTTTATTGCATTTTTACTCAATCAATGTTTTTTACTCAACTTTATCCAAAGTAACTCATGATGGATCACACAAATAGCATGGATTAATTTTAAAGTTCAACTCGTTGAAGTAATGTAATGAAATGAAGACTAGAAAGGGTTCTATCTGGAATATGTTGTGTGTATATTTTGGAAAGTGAGTTAATTTACAGGTCAACAAATTGCTATGCTGGAAAATGTAAAGGACTTGGGACAGATGATCCTCCAAGCAATATTGTCGATATGCTTCCCGTAACTGTATCATTCAAAACAAATACAAATGTTGCTTTAATCTCTACTGGGTATTTTGTGAATGTGGCAGATAAATTGCACACAGCAATTTCTCAACAAGCAACCATGAAATGAATGAGTAATTTTGTTTGGGGAATTGTTGGCCTGGATACCAAGAGAAATTCCCTTCCCTTTTCAAATGGAGCCATGAGTTCTTTAATGTCCACCTGGACAGGCAGACGGGAACTTAGTTTAACAGGACTGAAGGACCGTAGCATACAATGATGCAGCACACCTCCCGCACCGTATTCGAGTATCGAATTGGCGGTGTGGGTTCCTAGTCCTGAAGTATTTTCTTTGGGAAATAGTCTCAAAGCTTAAATATCCTTTTCAGTGTTGCACTCTTATGTCTAATCTAATTCAATAAAGCAGAAGCTGGAAAATTATTTTGCAATATCTAGTATGGTTAACTAGGCTAAACATGTTTCTTGACATAAGGAACTAGTGCTTTATCCCCTATTTTGTAGAAGAGGAAGAACAATTAGGACTTTTGATAAGATGACATCATGTAATTTCCACCTGGTAGTACTTCTACCTAACTTCCTGCTCTGCGGGTAGTCATTTGACATTCGAAATGTTTTTACCAAGCCATAATACTCAACTGTACAGTTCCTTTCTCAACATATGTGGCCACAAAGTCATCTGTATGTGTCTTGTGAATAAAACATTACATTTTGTTCTTGGTGTTATTTCTCAGCACATGGCTACATTGGGGGAAGTTTCATACACAATAAAGGCTAAGAAAAAAAAATACACTGAAAGCTGGAAACTATACTCTAGTTTTCCTAAAATCTAGAGGGAACATAGAAACGGTCTTAGCGGAATAAATCTGTGTAAAACAATAATTTTAAAAAACTGCATTCAATGGGTCTACCTCAATGGGAAAGCTTAATGGCAGTACGGCAAGAAACAATATAGCTCTGAAACTGTTGCTAAATTACATTGGTGTCTGTCTATCACAGAATCATAGAATTTGTAAGAAGGAGGCCATTTTGTCCATCGTGCCTGTGCCGGCTTTTTAAAAGAGCTGCCAACTAGTCCCACTCCCCCGCTCTTACCCCATAAGCCTACAAATTCTTCTTTTTTAAGTACCTATCTAATTTCCTTTTGAGACCTACCATCGAATATGCTTCCACCATCCTTTCAGGCAACGCCTTCCAGACCGTAAAAACTCTGGGTAAAACAATTTCTCCTCTTCTCTCTGGTTCTTTTGTCAATTATTTTAAATCTGTGTCCTCTGGTGATCGACTTACCCGCCAGAGGAAACAGTTTCTCCCTATCTACTCTATCAAAACCCTTCATAATTTTGAACACCTCTGTTAAATCTCCCCTCAACCTTCTGTGCTCTAAAGAGAATAATCCTAGCCTCTCTCGTCTCTCCACATACAACAACAAAATTACATTTGTAAAGCGCTTTCATGTCAGAAGGACATCCCAATGCGCTGAACAGTCGGGAATCAGGACCCGAGCGTAGGGAGCAGCATTGGGATGCGGGAGGGCAGAAAAATAGGAGAGCGGCTGAAAGCTCGGCCGCCGATGGTAGGGCTGGTCGGGCGGGAGACATGGAGCAGACTGGAGCCTGCTGAACAGAGGGAGCGGACAGGTTGTTGGGGGTCAGCAGGTCAGAGAGGTAAGAGGGAGCAAGGCCGTGGAGAGCCTTGAAAGTGAGGATAAGGATTTTGAATTCTATCCTCTCAGGGATGAAGAGTCAGTGTGGGAGAGGGTGGAGGTGATGGGGTCACCGAGCCTGGTGCGGGAGAGGACAACGAGCTGCAGAGTTCTGGATGATCTGCGGCTTGTGGAGGGAAGAGTTGGGGAGGCCGACAAGGAGGGAGTTTCCATAGTTGAGCTTTGAGGTGCCGAACGCGTGTATGAGGGATTTGGCGGCTTGAGCGGTGAGGCAGTGGCGGAGTTGGGCAATGTTGCAGAGGTGGAGGAAGGCAGAGCAGGTCATAGCACAAATATGGGGGAGAAAGGACAGTTGAGGGTCGAACAAGATGCCCAGGTTCCTGACTGGCTTGGTGAGGTGGAGTGTACATCCGTGGATGTGTAAAGTGCGGAGGCGCTGGCGCAAGCCAGTCAGGAGAGCCTCGGTCTTGCAGATAATTCAGCTGTAGAAAGTTATAGAACGTTGGATCTCATCCAGGACTTGATATCTGACATAATTATAGACCTTCATCTCTGGTATTATTCTTGTAAACCTCCTCTGTACCCTCTCCAAGCCCTGACACGCTTCTTAAAATGTGGTGCCCAGAATACTCCAGCTGAGGCCCAACCAGTAATTTGTAAAAGTTGAACATAACTTTATTGCTCTGATACATTATGTCTCTATTTATAAAGCCAAGCATCCCATATACTATTTTAACTGCTTTGTCAACTTGTCCTACCACCTTCAAAGATCTGTGTATGTGAACACCCCCGGTTCCTCATTCCTTATCCCAAAATGCATCACCTCACACTTCTCTGCAATAAGTTCTATCTGCCACGTGTCTGCCCATTTCACCAGCTTGTCTATGTCCTCCTGCAGTCCGCTACCATCCGCCTAACTGTTTACTACATTTCCAAGTTTTGTGTGAACATTTTGCTCTCTATACCCAAGTCCAGGTCATTAATATACATTAAAAAGAGCAGCGATCCTAATACTGACCCTTGGGGGACACCACTGTATACCTCCAGTCTGAAAAACAACCGTTCACCACCCTCTGCTTTCCGTCTCCCAGACAGTTTCAGGTCCATGTTGCTACTGTTCCCTTCACCCGTGGGCTTCAATTTTGCTAACAAGTCTATTATCTTCCCATTCAATTCCTGTTATACCCTGCAAGCCAAAGCCCTAATGGGTAGGATGACCCTAGCTGGATAAGTAGCAGGAAAGCTTGCCATACAGCTATATCAATGGCAAGCTATGTGGACTTAGCTGGTTAGAATTTTAGCTGTAAGCAATTGGCTGATGCGTTTCTCCCACAAAACACGCAGTCACTCTACAGTATATTCTGTAAAGTGCTTTGAAACGTCTTGAAGACGTGAAAAGGCGCTATATCAAATCTAGGATTACTATTATTATGTGGCACTTTACTAAACCATGGTAGCGAATTTGCTGCAGAATGTCCTGTATTTTGCAATGAGAACTTTCAAAATTGGGTTACATTTAATTTCAATAAAAACTATTAAACGCAAACCATAACAAATTTATTGTGCTCTTCATTGAATTACCAACACCGCCTTGCAAGACAATTACTATTCAATTCTCCTTTAAGGAGTCTAGTAGTTTTAAAAATATAATTTATTATGTTGCAAAAGTGTGCATTATATTTCCATCAAAGATCATCGTTATTCCAGGCACAATTGAACAGTGCCAGACTATGTGATGCTGTGGACAATCAATTTGAAAGCCAAGAATGAGTGAAGATTCAAAATTGTAGTTAAAAGAAATTTACACACCAAATTTACAAATATTTACACAAGATACATTTTCTCTTTGTAGCAAAAAGAAATGCTACCTCATAAACTATGTTTGATCATGAGAAGGGTAAAACTGACAGATTAATCTAAGTGCTCCTTTGAAGTGAAATATTCAGGTGCCATAAAATTTCATATAAAATGAATTTTGTTTGTTTAAACTGGTGAAGGAAACAATATGACGCACCAAGTCATTCAACACTCATCAAACCTAACCGGCAGGTAACCGGGGTTACAGCGGCTAGTTGTTCATAACAGAGACTTTTATTATCTCATTAAATCCAGACGAAGCAACTACGAAAGCAAATTGTTTGTTACACGCAATAACCTCTTTTAAAGACAATGGCAGTTCTGCTAATGTCCAATTTAAATATATCCAATCCTCAAATTGAGGTTTGTATGAACTTAAAACGTGATTACGTTTACAATACTCACAATTCAAAGCAAAGCCAAACATATTTTATAATTAGGGTTGCTGGTTTTCTATTCTTATTATTTGAATTATTCGATAGGACAATATCAACCTTTATTTTACTTTCATGTTTTTTTACATTTTTAGCGATCTTTTCCACGACAAAAACCTCTGGCTTCTGGATCATAAAGTCACCAAAGACACTACTTCCTGTGTGCTGTGTGTTATGGCATAGAACGTGTCGTTGGCGTCACTTTCTGAGTGCAGGAATTGAAATGTGTGACAAACGTGCAGCCCAGAAGTCAGCCATTTTTGCAGTTCAAAACAATAACTTGTTTTTAAAAAATGGTATTCATTTTCTTTGACTTGGAGAGAATTAGAAGACTGAGCGAATAACAATTTTTACCGATTAAACTTGGAAAGTGGCAATCTGAGTTACAATAGATGGGATTTTCAATCATCTGATTGCTGTCTAAGAAATCAATTCAGCTCTGCTCTTCCAGCTTGTACAGTGTAGCCTTTGGATGATGATTCCTAGTGACCATAATGAACTATCTACCCGGTTGAAAAATTAGGACTCCATAGTAGTTACCCCGAATACAATACTGTACTTGGAACATTTCTAATCAAGTCATATGGCTCTATGTTCTTACAGGCATCAACAGTGGCTACAAATTAAGATATCTAGCACCCAATTTGCCTATGTGGTTACGGTTGAGAAATAATGATAATCTGCAGGATGAGCAGCAAATGGCTCTGTGCTACCAAGAACCAAAGTTAAAAAACAAAGAAGTGAATACATTGGCTTGTTAAACCACTTACTTATTTAACAGACTAAAATAATCCAAGTTTTTGAACAACTGATTGCTATTATTCCAAGATATTATTATGTTCAATGTCTGGACACAAGTACACATTCACAGTGCAGAAAAGTGTGCACAAGCTCATGAGTATAATAATATTTTATTTTCTACATACTTTAGAATAAAAAATATTTACATAAATAATACACGGTAAGCTATTTAAAAGAAGTGTTTAATCTTTGGTTACAAGTGATTTAGCTGAAAACGTTTATATGAAACATAACACGCAGAATCATGCAACTTATTTTACTCCACTAAATATATGAATCAGAGAATAATGATATAGAGAAAGTCCATTAAAATACAAATTACATCAGGAACATGTTTTGAGATCATTAGCTATCATGTTAAAAATAAGTTTGTGGTGATGTTTTTTTTTATACGTCACTGTCTGTCCAGCTAGAACCAATTTACGGCTTTAACTCGTATTGATGAGTCAGGTTGAGGGGTCTGTCATCAACAGTGCCTTGAAGTACTGCAAACTATCCGAGCTCAGGACCGTACCACTGAGCCAGCCACAGAGGATTCACTCAATTCTGCTAATTAATTGCAAGGTATGTCACCTGGATTCAGCTAAAAGTGACCCCACTTAACTCCCACTAGGAGGGAAATTACTCCATCAGTTGTGGAGTAATTTGGTTTTTTCTATCATAATACTGAAACAAACTTTCAAAATGAATAATGCAGTGCTGATTCTTTAAGAAATAAGAACAGAATAATATCTACACTCCAAACATTTTTTTGACCAGGCTAATTTAGTTCTGAGTTGCTGAAGCAATTTTTAAAAATGATTCAGCGCAAATATATATTCCTGTGCGTATGTGTCATTGCCTTATTTTATTCTCATCTTACATTTTCATCTAAAGCTTAACATACATCGAACAAATTATTCTCCAATAGCAACATCTGAATGACAAATAACATCATTCATCATTATGCCAAATATAGTAATCATTGAAAGCAATGTATCTCTGCATCACCAGCTGTTAAACAGTATGACAATATGTGTCATCCAGATAATGAATGCAACTAAAAGTTCTGCAGCACACCCTTTATCTACTATTGCCATTGAAGTAATTATTGTACACCGCACCCACTTCAGTCATCTAATTATAGCAAGCAATTGCAAAAGTATTTTCCCACACAAAGATGTTCGGCAAAGTACTAAATGTGAAATGATTTAACACATTACCAACTGGGTGAGCTAGCTGCTACAAGAATGACCTTTAAGTCCTTTCAAATACATTTCAAAGCAGAATATTGAGCCAGTCTTTCGTAAATGCCGAAGACAAGATTCCACAAGTGCAAAACAGGATAAATCCTTATAGTAAATTTTAATGAAAACAATTCAGCTGAAGGTTTAAAGAATCCTATGAAATGGTTTGTGCTGAATGCATGTACCAGAACTTATTGAAGTTAACATTTAAGGTTAAAATATTTGCAATGAACCAAGGCCAGTTATGCTTTAGAAGGCAATAAGTCGAATTGGGTAAGACTTCTTCAAACAGGTCTTTGAGACAGACATCAACAACGTTCACAGCACAGATTTCTCCATAGTCCTCTATGAGATTTTCTTTTCATTGGGAATTTGGATTAGAGCTAACACCATTGTATGCTTGACTGCCAAATCGTCTCCTCCTATATGGTAATTTCTATGATTCATTTCCCACAACAAGTCTTGTTTGTTGTTTAATTTTGATGCCAAATATTATTTAAGCCAATGCATAAAGGGTGTATGTGAATAAATAGCAGAATACCTCATTCACGAAAGACAGACTGAAGTCCTGAGGGAAGGATTGTATGAAAGCTGCTATGTAAAAAATAAATGAATTTGAAGATTTACTTCTAGAATGAATACACTATCCTTCATCCTTGTAAAAAGAACCATTCTCTTTAAGTAGCTCTTCACCATTGCAGCGTGGCTCAGTTGGCAGTACTGTACTCTCAATTCCCAGTCAGAAGGTTACGAGTTCAAGCCCCACCTCATCGATGCTGAGAGTGTGCTGCTTTGTTCGGGGACCAACCCTTCGGATGCGGATGCGGATGTTAAAGATCCCATGGCACTATTCAAAGAGTAGGGAGATTCTCCCTGTGTCCTGGCCATCAATACCCCAAATAAAAGTATTGGTCATTCACTTCATGGCTATCTGTGGGACACTGGTTTGCGCAAATATGCTGCCGCATTTGCCCAGAAAACACAGTC
The DNA here is from genome assembly GCF_018977255.1 of Callorhinchus milii. Classification (NCBI taxonomy): domain Eukaryota; kingdom Metazoa; phylum Chordata; class Chondrichthyes; order Chimaeriformes; family Callorhinchidae; genus Callorhinchus; species Callorhinchus milii. Next base: position 80,672,754 of record NW_024704743.1, read on the forward strand.
ACTCCATTTTATATTATATCCTGTGAAGTGCTTTGGGACACCACCCTGACATAAAAAGTGCTACAACAAACAAGCATTATTATTATTATTGAAACCCATATGGCTCAGTGAACATGCAAGAATTACTCCAAATTGTGGCTGTGGCTTTTCTTGATGATTTGTCGTCATCTATGCTTCGGAAGCTCTTCAACTAACTGACGGGGTACAATAACTATTTTTGATATAAATTTATTTTGCCAAAGGGCTTGTCTGATTGAAGATTATTAAACAACTTCACTTCAGCAGATTATTAAACAGCTGCCCCAATTTGGTGATAAATGCACAGCCAAATGTCCTCTAAACTTTGTAAGGCACACATCTGCTGCATCATAAAACTATCCCTGAAGACATGCAAAGATTATTTGAATGTTAGAGAAAATCTTGTGTTTATGTGTCATTTTTTGCTGAGTGGTATACGCGTTTTATCTGTTCATTGGTGAGAATATATCTGGGGGTTGGCCTAAGGACTAAATGGTCAGAATGATTTTAAAGCACATCAAAATACAAACTGTGGCTTCAGCTCTTAGAATGAAAGATTATTGATTAGTCCAGTGACACGATATATAATCTATGGGTTTTATAGGCAAATCAGCCAAAACAAGAGGGTGTTGCTATTATACCATACTGTATATTATACAATATTAGATTTGTCACCTAGAAATTACAATGTTAGTCATAAATTTTGCACAAACGTTCAATTTAGAAGCTATAAGTTGAGCCTCACTAAAGGCCTCACTAAAGCCTCACTGAGCCTCATCCAAAATCACTAAAGATCAAGTATTAATTCTATATAAATGCAATGCAACAACAAAGATGATCAGATTTATTAGCTCAGATACCGTTCTGATTTCAACCATTCATTTTTCTTTCTTCAAAAGATTAATACCTGCACTATTTTTCCATGAACCCCCTCTTTTGTTGTTTATAATTGAGATTATACTATCATTTATTGTACAGTGTTTAAAAACGTTATATAAAATAGAGTGCCGCAGAATCACACTGTGCTCAATGTGGTCTGAGTGCATAGCTAATTATAATTAAGAACAGTACTGTAGTTCTGCCCTCAAGGCATCATCAAAAGCTTAAAAATATCAAGTCACCTAGTTCATTATTATTTTTGAGGAAGGATGTCTTCTGAATACCAATTTATAACATAATTGAGGAAGGGGCTGAAATCCCTCTGAGATTTCCACCAGATTAGAGTAGCTAATTTTTCAGGATCTTAGTTCTTGAAGAGGTTTAGAGGGATTTATTGGGGCCATACAGCATTAAAGTAAACTTAATCAGGTCACGCTGTATCAAAACTGACTTACTCCAGTATCTTACACAAAAAAGCTCATTTTGCAAAATCCATGATTACAACACAATCCTTACAAATGGCTTTCTTCCAAGTAAAGTTCTGGGTTACATTGATCAATTTCCATTGCATGGGTTACGAAACAGCACACCTGTCACGAGCATAATGCAACAAAATTAAATTACTCATCTCACATTCAAACTGAAATCATGACGGAATTGTGACGGACAAACACGCACAAGCCTGCACAAACTGCTGGCTTTCTCATATTACCGTCAAATCTTTCCTAGCCTTTCAAGCAGTGCTGATCATGTTTTGTATCAAAGAATACAGGATACAATACTCCTTGTCACATGTGTAGGTAATGTTTAATCTGCATTTGTCCTACTCCAGAACTTTCAGTTTTTGGTTTCAGCTGGTACAATTTACTAATTGGCAGGCAAGTTTGAGCATATTCTGCCAACAAAACACATCACACATCAATGACTAATTTACAATAGCAAACATTCTACAGTATAAACTATAGAACTGGGTCCTAGCTTATGTAGCTACACTGAACAGTAGGTTTCTACCCTTGCTTAGTACCGGCTACATTCTTAAATTTTGGAAACTCTTCCTCTTTCCACCCCAACTCGCTGGAATGTTAGTTCAGAGATACAATAGTGGAATTCAAGCTCTGGTTTATCTTCTTTCAAGTCAGTAATGTAGAACTTTTACATTTGACCCATGGTGTCTGTGCGACCGGTATTAAATCTGAAAAGATGTTTGACACTCATTATAAAAAGTTTAAAAGTTGAGAATTAAAAAAAAATATGCCAATGACTACGTCATCTACTGTATAACTGGTATTTTTCATGTCCCATTTCATTTCACTGCGTTCACTACTGGAAGTTTTGTGCAAAATTAATGGGCCACAAGATATAAATGCAATCTTCCAGATAAATTAGTCATTCAATTCAAGGCTCTCTTTGTGGGATCTTGCTGTGCACAGTTGACTGCCATTTGCTGTTAAATTAGAAAATCCCTCTTAATTTGCAAAGTATGTGCAAGTATTCATAACTACTATGCCTATGATGTACTTATAAAACCTAAGGACAGCAGATTTCAACCTTCAAAGTACAGAACCTTAAGTAATCTGTCCTATGTTTTGTGTCATAATATGATTCACTTTAGAATGAAGAACTGAATGCACATGGGTGCTTTTAACTAATCTTGTTACAAAAGAGGATTTAGAAGAACTAAATGTAATCATGAGTTCCTAGAAAAAATTCTATGGCACAGTAAACACAATGCCTGCCAAATCATTCAGTGTGCACAACTTCAATATTACTTGCAGTAAATGACTCATACTGAGTCACAGTGCTATTTTCTGGCACTTATACTGCTGGCAGGGATCAAAGTTAATATTCAACTCACAATTTGTAAAAAAAATTGTTTCCATGACACTTAACAAAATTTCAGCAGGCTGCTAACACTATATACCTGCGGCAATCTCTGGTAGGAATAAGGCTACTATTAGTGCAACATTCCTATTCAGCAGTGGTCAGACGCCAGAGTAACTCAAGGTTAATGGTTACCAGAACTGTCACCTTGCTGACATATCATGAAAAATATATCAAAAGCACCCCAAGGTACACACAGTCTAGTATGTGACCAACAGTCATAGAGAGAGTAGTTTACAGCTTTTACTTTTCTGTGCCATCCAGAGCTCAATGAGTCAACACATGGCAAGCAAAAAACCCACAGAGACTGGCACATTCAAATAAAATATTTAGAAAACAGTTGAACAAAGTAGATCCACACCTTGCAGGCACTTCTGTTATCCAGACGACCCAATATTAATTATTAATAAGCATATTTTATACATTTGACATGTAACATACAACTTAATACAGAATTTGCACAATTAATGGATCTTTGAAACTGTAATGTAATGTCTCAAAAAGTTTCACTTTAAAATGCAAGGATTATTAGTTATTGTCAAATTTTGTGACAATTTTCTGCAGATAAACATGGCAGGTATTTTGTACACCACAAAGCGCTACAGACAGCAATGAAGGCAAGACAAAATAATCTGGATAATTGTTGGTCTGGATACTAGGAAAAACATATTTGAGAATATAGGTACTCTGAATAGTGCCTTAGATTCTTTAATGTGTACCAGAGGAACAAACTGTTTTGACCTTAATTTGTCTCATTTGAAGGTCAGCTTTTCTGGCAATGCTGCACTTCCCACCACTGTAAAGGAGTTGTCAAGTCTTTTCTATGATGTAGGGCTGAGCTCACAACCAGTGAAAATAATGTCTCAACACCCCACGAGCAGCTTTATGGAGTTTGAGGTAATTAAATATGTCATTAATAATTTTATGTTTTTTTAAAGGTAATCAATAATTCATACTGGTGGATGTGATAGGAATATTGATCCTTGGTTTTGAGGTTGCAATGTAGCAATAAATGCAAGACAGATTTCACCGTAATTGCAAATCTAAATACGATATTTGGAAATGTTTCTAATCCTTGTGGAATGTACACATTGGTATCACTTCACAAGCTTTGTGATGTCAACCTGCAAGATTATATTCCTCTGCAAGATATTTTCCTTCGCAAGATACCAAGTTATGTGCTATCCTTGCACACACATTAAAATACTGACTTAATACAGTCATAGGTAGATTGGCAGAACACAAACATTACTCACAATAAATGTCGTTCTTACCACAACTGTTAAATCCAAACCTTTTCTTCAACATGATGATAACATCAGTAGCATTTGGCTGCAGACTCTGAATAGTGTTAATTGCTCTGAAGTAAATTGCCATAAAATAAAGCAAGTAACAAGATTTTGCCCTTTAAGAAATCTCATCAAACTAATAACTTAAGGCAATTAATAAGGACATTCTGGCATATATTATCTTGATCTTTAGAAAGTAACATTTAATTAGGTATGAAGACTTTACAAAAAAAAATTGGCCTCTGGCATCTTAAGCATTTTTTGATGTTAAGAAAAGAGAACATCACCTAGCTCCAGCTGATAAATATATTGTAGAAATGTTTCCTAAAGTCCTTGGAGGAGGATTTTATTGGTGAATCGAACATCATTTTCTTTAGGTATTGCTCTAAGCTTCAAAAATAATTATCTAAATATATAATGGCTAAGGGATAGCAGCTCTGTCTTTCCTCTGCTTTTATTAAAATATCTGTTAATCAGGTAAGATAAGTCCTGTACAGATGTGAAACTCATGACACAATCATGACTCAATTATGATAATCCTTACATTTGATATAGCGCCTTTCAGATCATGAGGACATCCCAAAAAGCGTCACAGGATATATTGTGACAATGCATTTGTGGGAAACATGGCAGCCAACCTGTGCACAGCAATACCCCACAAACAGCCATGAAGTGAATGATCCATTTTATTTGGGGGCGGGGGTTTTGTCAGCCAGGACACCAGGAGAAACTCCCTTCTCTTACAGTGCCAATAGCTTTAACATCCACCTGAATAGGCAGACTCAGATTTAACATTTCATTCGAAGAACAGTACCTCTGTCAACACAAGCCCCCCTCCAGTACTAACTGGAATTTTTCACTGCATTCAGGCTCTGAACACAATGATGTCTGTACATGTGAGGCCAATGTGTATCTGACTTGATGAGCAGAATGGAATCTGGAAAACATTAGGAATTTCAAAAGCTGAGGCTGCATAATTTTCAACCCTCAAGTATCAGCATCCCCACTTGACTGTCACTTATAGTGTACCAGGAGCACAGAATAAACTAAGCATAAATATATTGAATAGATGATTTTATAGGAATGTAGTCAGGCAATTAGATGCAAGGTGTGTAAAATGTTGTCTATGTTCATTTTACCAATTTAGTTTTAAGATACATAGTGTAAGCATATAAATCAAGCTAATCTTACTATATGAACAGAATTATTACTGTAATATTAGTTTTGTTTTAACATCGCATTGAATGGGCTTAAATAATAGTCTGCCTATGGAGTGTGGAAATCTGTGGAGTTGTGTGTGGTCTAAGGCTAAAACTGAAAGTATTCTAACATTTTGAAGTGTGCAGAAATATAATGTTTCTCATTATACAAATATGGGTGTGTGCTTGTGCATATGTGAATGATTTTCAAGTAAAACAATTCTGTAGCCCAGTGAAAAGGGAGAGATCAGGACTTTTTAAATTTATAAATAAGAGTTGGACCACAAGCCAAACAGCTGTGTCAAAAGCAATTCCTTATGCTACATCTCAGCAGTCATGTGCGTGTGGAGAAGCTATAAAACCTGTGAAATTTCAAACACAATACAAGAACCAAAGGTCTTGTCGAATGTGCAAGGAGCAATAAATTAGTTTACATTAACAAGTTAGAAAATCAAAGAGAAGGATGCTTTCATTTAACGGAGCTAGAATTGGTCTGGTGCAAAAAATAGCAGAAGCCGGGAGGCACTTGCCTTAAATTTAGATAAAGTTTTCAACCCTTATTCCTCTCCATTTCTAACAACAAACTTGCACTTTGATACACAACATCAAATTACTTCAAAGAGCTACATAGGCAATTGCTGTCTGCTAATGATTAAAAATACTTTATTCCTCATTAAGATAAACTAAGTAATAAACATGAAATGCAACTACTGACCTATGGAGTCAGTCATCTCTGCTTACTTCCTGTCTGTTGGAATCTGACCAGGATTGCCCTTTAGTTTCTCCTGCTGTCTTGGTCAGTACCTCAGCAGATTAATCATTTGTTTGCCCCTAACCGTTTGTGCGACCTTGCTGTATACATCATGGCTGTCTTGTTTTCCTACAATAAACTTGCTGGATTTTGGTTTGCAATCACAAAAAGATTTTCAAAATTCATTGAGATACTTTAGGGTTTCGTCCAGAACACAGGAAATTCAAATCACAATCTCTTAAACTAAAGACTGAACAAACATCTGAAGTGATAAACCTTTTAATATCCATCATCTATTGATCTATTAACCTCTGAGCAATCTCTGAAATTTGGTACAAACATATTATTTTGATTCTCTTACACATTTCCAACATCAACAAATTATGGTGTGTATTAAAATCTGGAAAGCACACCAGTGATGGAACTGTAATGCTGCCGTAAATCTGTACCGGCTGTGTCAGATGCGCTTTGTAAATGGATGCATTAATGACATCTAGTGACACCACCTGAGCACTGCACAAATTGCATCTTTCTATGGAATAAACTGTATATTACAGCAAAATATTCCTATCTTAGAGCAGAACTGTAATGAGGCACACTGTTTGCTATGGTTACTCTAGAGGACCGCTCTACGGTCACTGCCCCTCCAACTTCCACCCAACCCCCACCCCCTCCCTCCCACACTCCGACTCCCACCCGTCCTCCCCTACACACCTTCGAACCCGTTTCTCCACCCTCTGTCACCAAACTCATCCTGTCCTTGAAACCCACCACCTGTTCCCTGGACCCCATCCCCACTCCACTCCTTATCTCCCAGCTCCACCTCCTTGCCCCACTTCTCACAGACACCATTAACCTGTCCCTCTCCTCTGGCTGTGTTCCCATTCCCCTCAAAACTGCCACCATCACTCCCATATTGAAAAAACCCTCCCTTGAAGCATCGCAGCTATCAGCTACCGGCCCATCTCCAACCTCCCCTTCCCGTTCAAGGTTCTCGAAAGAGTCGTCGCCTCCCAGCTGCGCTCTTTCCTCTCTACCCACTCACTTTCGGAACCTCCTCCAGTCGGGTTTCCGTGCTGCCCATAGCACAGAAACTGCCCTGGTCAAGGTCACTAATGACATCTTGACCATCTGCGACCAGGGCTCCCTCTGCCTCCTCGTCCTCCTCGACCTATCGGCCGCATTCAATACGGTCGACCACTCTATCCTCCTCCACCGCTTATCCTCCCACCTCAACCTTCAAGGCCCTGTCCTTGAGTCGTTTAGGTCCTACCTCTCCCACCGTCTTCATTTTGTCTCTGCAAACGGCTTTTCCTCCAGCCCCCGCACTGTCTCGTGCGGTGTCCCTCAGGGCTCTGTCCTCGGTCCCCTCCTCTTCACCCTCTATATGTTCCCTCTTGGTGACATATCCGCAGACATGGGGTTAACTTCCACATGTATGTGGATGACACCCAACTCTACCTTTCCTCCTCTACCCTCAACTCCACGACCACCGATGTCCTGACAGTCTGCCTGTCTGACATCGAGTCCTGGACGAGAGACAATTTTGGACGAGAGACAATTTTCTTCAGCTCAACGTGCGCAAAACTGAGGCCCTCCTGATTGGCTCACGTCAGCGCCTCCGCACCTCAGGCGCTGACAGCATCAGCATCCAAGGCTGCACTCTCCAACTCTCAAAGCCAGTCAGGAACCTCGGGGTTCTGTTCGACCCTGAGCTGTCCTTTCTTCCCCACGTCCGCGCCACAACTGGCACCGCCTTCCATCACCTCCGAAACATCGCCAGACTACGGCACTACCTCACCCCTCACGCTGCTGAAACCCTGGTCCACGCCTTTGTCACCTCAAGGCTGGACTATGGGAACTCTCTCCTCGCCGGCCTTCCCGCCACCTCCCTCCACAAGCTGCAGGTCATTCAGAACTCTGCAGCTCGTGTACTGTCCCGCACCAGGCTTCGGGACCACATCACTCCCACCCTCGCTCGCCTCCACTGGCTCCCCATCCCCCAGAGGATCGAATTCAAGTTTGCAGAGTTTTGTATGAGCTGGATCTTGAGCTTGTGGAAGGTGGAGCTAGAGAAACCAGCGGGGAGAGCTTAGGAGAAATTTAGAAAAGGTACGGAAGCATGGATGAGGGATTCAGCTGTGTTGAGGTGAGATAGGGTCATAGTTGGGAAATTCTCCTGAGATGGAACACAAAGGTTGTGTGTTGGTTTAGTCAGCAGCAGTAAGCAAACTGGGGAAATTGCTGGACTTGGAGGCAGAGGTAACATTATATTGACAAACGCCAAAGATGTTGCTGAAAAGCTCACTCAAATACACTCACTGTATGGATTTTCCCCAGCTATTTTGGCAGAATAGCTAGAAAGTGACAAACATCATAATTTTAGCTCCAGTGGATAAACCCAGCAAGACAAATAGGATTCCAGAAATTATAAAGCCATTACAACAACAACAACAACAAGATTCCATTTATTGAGCGCCTTTCATGTCGGGAGGACATCCCAAGGCGCTGTACAGTTGAGTCAGGACCCGAGCAGGGGGGAAATGGTCAGGGTGAGGGGAGGGAAGGGAGGTAGCGAGGGGGGGGTAGAGATTCGAGAGGGGAGCTGAAGGCTCGGTCAAAGAGAAAGGTCTTGAGACCGGCCTTGAAGGAGGAAAGGGAGGAGGCGGCGAAGGCACTGGGGGATAGAGTTCCAGAGCCTCGGGGCTGAGAGGCTGAAGGCCCGGCCACCGATGGTAGGGCGGTTGGGGCGGGGGATGTGGAGCAGACCGGAGCCAGAGGAACGGAGGGTACGGGCAGGTAGGTAGGGGGATAGTAGGTCGGAGAGGTTGGAGGGAGCAAGGCCGTGAATGGCCTTGTAGGTGAGGATGAGGATCTTTAATTTGATCCTCTGGGGGATGGGGAGCCAGTGGAGGCGAGCGAGGGTGGGAGTGATGTGGTCGCGAAGCCTGGTGCGGGACAGTACACGAGCTGCAGAGTTCTGAATGACCTGCAGCTTGTGGAGGGAGGTGCCGGGAAGGCCGGCGAGGAGAGAGTTCCCATAGTCCAGCCTTGAGGTGATAAAGGCGTGGACCAGAGTTTCAGCAGCGTGAGGGGTGAGGTAGTGCCGTAGTCTGGCGATGTTCCGGAGGTGATGGAAGGCGGTGCCAGTTGTGGTGCGGATATGAGGGAGAAAGGACAGCTCAGGGTCGAACAGAACCCGAGGTTCCTGACTGGCTTTGAGAGGTGGAGAGTGCAGCCTTGGATGCTGATGCTGTCAGCGCCTGAGGTGCGGAGGCGCTGACGTGAGCCAATCAGGAGGGCCTCAGTTTTGCGCACGTTGAGCTGGAGAAAGTTATCTCTCGTCCAGGACTCGATGTCGGACAGGCAGACTGTCAGGTGTTCGTGGAGTTGAGGGTAGAGGAGGAAAGGTAGAGTTGGGTGTCATCCGCATACATGTGGAAGTTAACCCCATGTCTGCGGATGATGTCACCAAGAGGGAGCATATAGAGGGTGAAGAGGAGGGGACCGAGGACAGAGCCCTGAGGGACACCGCACGAGACAGTGCGGGGGCTGGAGGAAAAGCCGTTTGGAGACAAAGTGAAGACGGTGGGAGAGGTACGACCTAAACCACTCAAGGACAGGGCCTTGAAGGTTGAGGTGGGAGGACAAGCGGTGGAGGAGGATAGCGTGGTCGACCGTATCGAATGCTGCCGATAGGTCGAGGAGGACGAGGAGGCAGAGGGAGCCCTGGTCACAGATGGTCAGGATGTCATTGGTGACCTTGACCAGGGCAGTTTCTGTGCTATGGGCAGCACGGAAACCCGACTGAAGGGGTTCGAATAATGAATGGTTGGAGAGGAAAGAGCGCAGCTGGGAGGCGACAACTCGTTCCAGGACCTTGGACAGGAAGGGGAGGTTGGAGATGGGCCGGTAGCTTGATAGCTGCGACGCATCAAGGGAGGGTTTTTTCAAGGTGGGAGTGATGGTGGCAGTTTTTAAGGGAATGGGAACAGAGCCAGAGGAGAGGGACAGGTTGACGATGTCTGTGATATGTGGGGCAAGGAGGTGGAGCTGGGAGATAAGGAGTGGAGTGGGGATGGGGTCAAGGGAGCAGGTGGTGGGTTTCAGGGATAGGATGAGTTTGGTGACAGAGGGTGGGGAAACGGGTACGAAAGTGTGTAGGGGAGGATGGGTAGGAGTCGGAGTGTGGGAGGGAAGGGGTGGGGTGTGGGTGGATGTTGGAGGGGAAGTGACCGCGGAGCGAATTCCCTTGATTTTGGATTCAAGGAAATCCAGCATCTCCTCGCAGTGAAGGTTGGAGGAGATGACCTGCGCGGGGTGGCGGGGGGGACGGAGGAGTTGGGATGTGGTAGAGAACAGTAGCCTGGGGTTGTCCTTCGCCTCCAGGATTATCCTGGAGTAGAAGGACGATTTGGCCGAGGCTAGAGTGGAGCGGTAGATTTTGAGGAGGTCCAGCCAGATTTGTCGGTGGACCATTAGGCCAGATTTGACCCAGGTGCGTTCAGCGGTAGAAGATGGTGGTGGGTCTGGTGGAGGTGGGGAGGGGGGTGAAGGTGGTGAAGGAGATGAAGTGGTGGTCGGAGACGGCCTTGTCGGTGATAGTGACATCCGAGACACTGAGGCCCCGGGTGATCACCAAGTCGAGTGGGTGGCCGTGACTGTGAGTGGGGGAGTTGATGTGGAGGGAGAAGTTGAGCGAGGAGAGCAGGGAAGAGAAATCTGAGGAGATTGAGCAGGAGGGGGTGAAGTGCAGGTTAAAGTCGCCCAGGATGATGAGGCGATCAGAGCAGAGGCAGAGAGATGTGAGAAGTGTTGAAATATCAGAGATAAAGGTGGGAGAGGTTTTAGGGGGCCGGTAGAGGAGGAGGATTTTAAGTGAGAGGAAGGAGGGGTGGGAGAGGGTGAGGTGCTCAAAAGAGGGGAAAGAGCCAGAGGAGTAGGGGGATAGGGCAAGTGGTGTCCTTGAGATAAGGGCAACACCACCGCCACGGCGGTTGGGGCGAGGGATGTGGTGGGAGGTGTAGCCGGGTGGTGTGGCCTCCGTGAGGGGGAAGGTGTCGCCTGGGGTGAGCCAGGTTTCCGTTAAGGCCATGATACAACGTCTCATCAAGGATGAGATCGTTGATGACCAGGGCCTTGTTACAGAGGGAGCGACGTTTTGTAGTCCGATGTGGAGGGAGCGGTTGACAGAAGGGTGTGTGGGAGGGGAGGGGGGGTCCAGGTTGTGAAGCAGGGGTGGGGGAAATGGGGATGAAGGAGGAGAGGTTGACTCCCCGGGTCTGTGTCCGGGGTGGCTGGCGAGTGTAGTGGGGAATGGGGCAGTCGGTGTGGCAGTTGCTGGACAGCCAACGCCGAGTGCCACGGTGAGCCCGGCGGAGGATTCCCAGCCTGGAGCAAAGGGAGGTTGTGGTAGTGTCAAGTGGGGATAGAAGGCGAGAGAAACGGAGAGAGAGGAGGAGAGAGCGGGATAGATGCAGAACGGGGAGAGTTTGGGGGTAGAGAGGAGGGAGGAGGGAGGGAGGTGTTGAGGGGCCTCGGGTCATATCGGCAGCCATATTGCGCACGCGGGGACCGGGAGCGAGCGGTCAAGTGGATGGAAACATTATCCCATAGGCTGGGGCAGCCAAACTAACAGCACCATGGTGGGCTCTGATGTGAGCCCTGGGGGGGGGGGGGGGGGCGCAGAGGCTTTATTTATTTATTTATTTTTTGTTGTGCGCGCACACTTCTGAAAACTACAACTACGACGCCAACGGTTCCCCCGCTCCGCCCCCACCCATTCCCTCCTCAGCCCCACACCCCGCCCCCGTCTGGCTGCACTCCCTGCCGCGTCGAGCTTAAATACCTGAGAGGTAGGCCCAGGCTCCTCCCCGCGCTGTCCTGGCGCCGCTCCCTGTCCATTAATTATGGCATTGAATGGCTCCCAAAGTAAATGATATGGAAAGGCCCTTCTATGCTCAAAAATAACTATTAATATTATTTTATTGATTATATCTCTCACACCCTTATACAACAGCTGTCCCATTAAAGAGAGGGCACACTGAATATTTTGACAACTTTTGATTTTGCTGTAGTTGAAACTCGTACTTTTCCTACCTGAAAAAAATCCCCCACACATAAAGCCTCTTAACATAATTTTGCACTCAAAGTAATACCAAAGTTATCACTTCAAAGTGATAACCGAGAGGTTATAACAACTCAATAACTTCAGAGGAAGAAGGGAAAAATTGTAGACAATTATACAAAGAACATAAATGTGGCCGGGTTAGTTGTACTTTGAAATAGTAAACCAAAACCTGGTTCATACTGAGAAAATGAAATGACAATGTAAATCCAAACATTTCATCATCATTCACCAGTGGGCCAACTGAATCATGATTTATAAAGAATTTCACAATTTGTGTTTTTCTGAGAAAGGCTCACAGCAATGTTATATTGACCTAGAAAAGTAAATGTTCAATAACCTGGAAAATTAATTTTAAATAAAAATTCCACCATTAGAAGTTTGATTTGTTTCAAAGGGGCTATAGGCTTCAATTAAAATCACTAATTGTTACAAGATATCCAAACCTTGCTTAAATATTTCTTTTAAAAGTATTTGAAGCATTTCTTGTTTAAAAATAACTTTTGACCTGACTTATCTGTAATAATGCCAAGACTACCATTTGAAATGGAGAATTCAAACAACGGAACTGTTCCATCATGTGAAGCAACATTAGAACATGTTTCTTATTTTATAATTCCTGTGTGAGATAGATCAAAACCCTTGGAACAAAAGGAACGCTATTGCCTGTTGCTCAGCATCATTTCATCAGATCCTAAAACCAAGTCAGAGAAATTCACAACTAGGGGAACCCTAGATGCAACATAACAATGACAATAATTTGCATTTATATAACTACTTTCACAGAAGAGAGCATCTTGAAACATTTTATGGAGACAGTACCAGCTTCCAAGCAGGGCGGGGATAAAACAAAGAGGTATGTTTTAGGAGGCTTTTAAAGACAGTCCAGCACTTGATGTCTGACAGGCGATCAGTCGAACATGGACTTGATGATCTGTCACACAGCATGTAGATCACAAGGAGAAAGCCGAGGACAGAGCCCTAAGGTGTACTGCAGGTGATATTATGGGGGATGAAGGAGGAGAAATTGGTGGTTTCAAAGTGGAGGTCATGGGGCAGGTAGGATTTGAACCAGGAAGGCATGGACCTACACAGGTGGAAAAGAGAGGAGAGGCCATCAAGGAGGATGGAGTCGTCAACAGAAGACTGAGAATGAGGTGGCACAAGGAAGCCGAGTCACAGACTCAAAATACTGTCTTGGTCTCACGTCCCAAATCACAAAATTTAGTAAATTATGCAGTACAATTTTAATAACTACTAATCTAATAAATACAGTAATTTGACTTCAGCTTAAAGTAATGCCGTAAATCAGTAGATGGCAATGCTGTTTAATAAGATACATTTACCGTTAGCCCAAAATTTTTTAAAATTTGTGGGTACAGCTCAGGTGGTTTTTTAACTGTTATTCCATTCGTGGATGGGGGGACTTTTGTGAACTCCTTAAATTAATTTTGGGGATCAGCTTCAATACCTATTATATAAAGTACATTAGAGAGCTGATTATCTATACTGATTGAAACCTGGCCCCATTGCAGAGAAGCAAACAGTGTGGATAATTGAACACAGGAGTACAAATTGAATTCAATGCTACAGGAGTACAAATTGAATTCAATTCAATGCTAAAAATGATTTCATTGGGAGTTGTACTATTACTCTGAGCATATCACTGTGCGAGCCCTCCTTTTTCTGCCACCTTTTTTTTCACTGTCCCCAGAAACACACAGAAAGAATAAGGAGATGGAGAGAAAAAGATAAAGTGAGAGTCTTCCTAACTTTCTCTCATTTTCCATCTCTAATCCTGAACTAAAAATTCAAGATTTTAAAAAAATCAAACATTAAAAAATCATTATCAAATGCAAAGTTGTGCATTTGATTTTTGTATTTATTGGACTCATGCAATATTGAGGCTGAGCTGGCAATCTCACACCATGCACATAACCGTTTTTTGTTGCCAGTATCTAGGACTTAAGACACCATTGATAACTAATCCAGTATCCCTACAATTGCTCACAACTTTATTTTTGCCAGTATCTCATCAACCCCCGGCCAACTTACAAATAGGAGGCCTGTGCAATTAAAGGGACACTGGTGTAAAGATGAACCCTGCTCTACTGCAATTAAATCTAAACTCTTTGTACACTTCCCTCTTCTGAGCTTGAGCCTGTTCCACTTTTTTGTAAAGTTTTTGATATGTCAAACATATTATTTAGGTGCAATTTATTTTTGGATTCAGTTTGTCGACCCCTAAGCATGAAAATTTCAATAGAATCTCCCCTGGGAACTCATTCTTCCAGTGTATACATTCCAAGTTTCCATAGCGTCAAATTAGTTTTTTGAGGTAAGAAATCGTACTTGCTTTGTTGATTGCACAAATGATATCAGCAAAATAAGGGGCACAATAGTTTTGCGCCATCTATTGCTCAGTTACCACAACTCCTTAGATTTCCTTCTATTCTTACTTTCTCTCAGCACTCAAGCAAGAAAGAAATGCAAGACAGTCAATCATTATTATTGCCCAAACTAATTGATTGATTTTCATGGGTAGAGGCCAGGACCAGCAGAGCTTCTGGTGGTTAAGAGTTTAGAAAACGAGGCTTAATAAATGGCAATCTTACAGCATAGAATATTATTATACCTGTAAAAGAGTCAAAATAATACTTGTATTTGATATAACATTGATATACAACCTTTATCTATAACATTGATAACATCTCAAAACATTTCACAAATTATTGTATAGTGAATATGTATTTGTAAGTGAATGCAGCAACCAATAGATGCACCACAACGTCCCACAAACAGCCAATGTTTCATTGTTTGTGGGATACTGCTGTTCACAAATTGGATCCTGTGTTTGCCTACAAAATACACAGTCACTACACTTTACAATAAATCCTGTAATGCACTTTGACACGATCTTCCAATGAGAAAGGCACTATATCAAATCAAACGATTAATATTATAAATGAATGACCAATTTTTATCTGGAGGATTGTTGGCCAGGACACTGTGAGAAACTCCCCTTTAGAAACATAGAAATCAAAACTACAGTCCAGAAGGAGACCATTTCGCTCAACTCCTTTTGAAGATACACTTCCTGTATCGTTTCTTTTTATATGTAATGAATTTAACAATAGCACGTACCTCTTTTAAACTATTATACATGATTATACTAGTTTCATGTAATTTTAAACATCAAACTAAGATAAAAGGGTTTTAAACAACACAAGCACTTACCTTGCCTTTTTAGCGCATCCAGCTGCTGTTTAAAGTCTATATATGTGTCATTTGTGAGTAGATCCGCTTTTCTGTTTCCATTTTTCAGGTCACTAAACCTTTTATCTACTAATGCTTTCAAATCAGGCATTCGCTCTGGTCGCTCTTGTTGTATCTAGAAGATACATTCAACATTGAACACATCACTATCTATTTAAAGAAGTCACATGAACCTCTCAAATCATTTTTTACTCATAATCTTCAAAACATGTTCAAACATTTACCCATAACACCCTGTTAAATAATAATACATAAACAGTATTCATGCAATGAATACTCAATAAGTTTTAACAATAAATTGTGCCCCTTGAACATCAATATTTTTGTGTGAAAGAAAGCACCTCCTCCTCTTGAACTCTTCTACAAAATAAAGGAATACTTTATCATCTAATCAAAAACTGTATCAAAGATGAGTAAGAATTTGGAAGCATAAATTACAGAAAAAACAGTCAATCCACTTTACAGTATATCCTGCAAAGTGGTTTTAGACATCTCAACGATGTGATGAGCAGGGCCAATACATTTGACAAAAGTTGTGGGGAAATTTGGCAAATTTTGTGGAGTTGATTGGTGTTATTGACAGGTACATTTTACCACTAATCTACATTTTTCCACCAATCTACATTTTTCAATTTACTGATAAAAACTAAAAATGAAGAAATATACAAGCAGGGGGAAAGCTTGCCAGGCAGCAATATCAATGGCAAGCGATGCAGTTTTAGCTGGTTAGACTCCTGCAGTTATTACCCCAACACACACTCTGGGGTCCCCAAGCCTTGGCTCTGGCCAAACCCTCGACTAAAACTTCTCGGTATTAGGTAAACAGGATGCGTCCCTCCAGGGAGAGAGTGGAAAGGAGTCCTGTAGCTCAGTAGTTAAGAACACTCCCCTTGCAAGCGACAGTCTGGGTTCGATTCCCAGCACGGTGAAATGTTGGGCAACAACAACAACTTGCACTTATATAGCGCCCTCCACACAGGGCTGCATCCCAGAGCGCTTAACAATGGCGGAGCCTGACTCCGAGCTGGGGGAAGGTGACCATAAGCACGGTCAAAAAGGAAGGTTTTAAGTCAAAATTTGAAAAAGGGGAGAGAGGGGGCAAGGCGGAGGGATTGAGAGAGTTTGCCATAGAGGTAGGGGGAGAGGAAGGGGGATGGTAACGTAAGCACGAAAAAAAAGGAAGGTCTTTAGGTGGGATTTGAAGGTGGGGAAAGAGGAGACAAGGTAGGGGGATTGAGGAAGAGAGTTTCAACGATTCGGGGCCTCGTGGCTGAAGGCACGTTCACCAATGGTGGAGCAGTGGGGATGAAGGTCAAATAGGAGGCTGGAGCCAGGCGACCAAAAGACAGCAGCTTGAACAATACAATGACCTTCCAGTACTGCACTGGTGTGTCAGCATGACCTATAGTCTCATGTTCGGATGAGGAGCTTTAACCCAGAGGCGAGAGTGCTATCAACTGAGTCAAACTGATACAGGCTATCCAGGTGAGATCATTTGACTAAGTATGGCTGTTCAAAAGAGACTGCAATGGGGGTAGGAGGGAAGGGAGAGGATTTTTTACAACAACCAAGGGAGTGATAAGAAGGTATACCCAGTACCTCCAATTAAAGATGTCATCTCCTCAAAAATAATTCCATGTGCTGTTGGCTACATTTCAGTTGTAGAAAAATAATAAACAGAATTCAAAATGCAGCTGTTTGGGGTTTTAACCCCAAAACTGACAGACTTGTGCATACCTACTTTTGTTATAAGTTTTGTTATATTTCATATATATTTAAGATCATAAGATTCTTTAATACTTAAAAATAATGTATAAATTGGCTGACTTTAATATTGATTAAATATTTTCCATCTGGAAACTGCAATCAATGAATGCAAGATGATCTTCATCTAATAAAAAAAATACTTTGGTCAAAAAAAAACATTCAGCTGCAAAGGGCAGGAAAAAAGAGAAAAGCCTATGCCTGTTGAAACAATCTCACAAGCATATTTGTTGAATTACAACAAAAACATTTCTCAAAAACTGTGATCTCAGAGAACAGCAACAATTTACTTACAGTTAATGGCTAGAAACAGCTCCATATCCTTCAGGTATTTAATTACAAATAAAACCCAGTTTTCTCTGCATTGAACATGCTCCTCCAAGCAATCCCACACTTGCTGCAATTTAGCTGTTAGTGAGTTTGCTTGTACCCAGTCTTCATAGTACTACTGTCTTTTTTCAATTTACACCTCCAAAACAACACCTGGACACTAAGAGTTTCATCTCTGAATAATCCTCTTCCTGGAAAAGTACATAATCCCAACACAGTATACATATTGGACTCATAAAATGTTTCTATTCCGGTTTTTAAAAAATAATACAAAAGGATTACACAAGTTGTAAAATGGTTGTAAAAAGTATTTTGTTTACAAACCTGAGAAACAAGTGCAATAAATCCAATTAATAACTAACCAAACTTCAAAATGCCTGAATAAAATATAGTTCAAGAGTGAATTGCAGTGTTTTAACAGAATAAGTTTCAAATTAATTCAGCATGTTGAGTATCTCATTCTATCAATCTGTTTGTATCAATCCTAAATCAAAGTTGTATTATTTAAATGTTTAGTTTTTGATTCTTGACAAAAGAAGTTTGAATTATAAGGATGCCAAGCAAGTATTAAACCATGACCAGACACATGCACACAAGTACAGAGTCCAAAAGAGCTTCATTTGGCAAGATTTTCTAAATGAATAGAAGCATTGTATAGCAAAATAAAGGAGACAGGTTTTGAAGCTTCAAAAGTTTGAAGGAGCAATAGATTTCAGCAACCGCTGCCAGATTGTGCAATAAGACCGCATTTGTCATGTGCACTTGCACTGTGAAAATGGCAGTGCTTCAAAGCCAAATTTAATTCCTAAATCCATGCAGACTGGAGCAAAGCTTTAAGGCTTTGTTTGAACTTACCGTAGTGTTCTGTAGAGTTTAAACAAACCACACAAAATAATATGGGCCAAATATGTGAAATCACTACAGAGTGAAATTAAAGTAAACATTTGGCTTAGCATGGATGTCTAACCACTGTATATTACCAATTGCTGATAATTGATATCAGTTTGACATCAGAAAACGTACCCACCCAGAAATAAAATTGGGTGGAATTTCCCACCACTACAACAGTTGAAATCACAAGATCACAGTTGAGGTACTTATGACGAAAGCCCTTGAGCTCATTTGAACTCATCCTTAGACAAATACCCACCACATCATCCTCCCAATACAACAGCAAGCTGCTTCTTAAATGTCTATCATTCAGACTGCCATCCTTCTTACAAATGCTAATTATCATCTATGACCAAAAATACTTGCTGGTATCAATTAATAACAATAATAATAATTCTGAATTTGCTCTTCACATTGGTATTATGGCCATTCTGAAAGTATTGTTCCAAGTGTATTTTTTCTACCTTATCTCTGAAACATTTCTTCAAAACTGGCAAACTCTATTTAGTATTTAATTATTGCTCATAGCTCATCCATCTAGCACTGAGATCATCCTCATTGCTCTATTCTGCACTGCCTCCGAGGCATGGACACCAGCGTATGTTATGACAACCAGAACTGTATGCAGTATTCTCACTCTGCCAAACCAGAGAACTGTATAGCTTGAACATGACTTCTGGGGCTATTATCTAAACTGATTTGGCAATAAAACACGGTATCCTATTTGCCATTCTTATTGCTGCCTCAGGTGGTTTCAAACTTTTGACCACAGAGTATCCCCCCATGTCAATTCTATCCTGTCTATAAAGTAAATGTGTGCTTAGTTTTAATTCCTATATGTAGCATCTGGCATTTAACTGCACTGAACTCAAATTGCCAGCGATCAGTCCAGGTGCATAATTTGTCAAGCTTTCTTTTGTAAGCTCTTGGCTGCTTCCTCATTTTACAGTTCTGCCTATCTTGATGTCATTTACAAATTAACTACCAAGCATGGAGTCTGCAAGGAACAGGAGGAGTCCCAGGACTGACTTCAACACACCCGTCACTACTTCTCATATTTTGACAGAACTCCCCTAACTAGTCTGTTTCCTTCTTTTTAATTTATTATTCACAATAATCAGTTCGTAGAGGAATCTCTTGTGTGATCAAGGGCTCTTGGAAGTCTAGGTACACTATATCACGGTGGTTTCCCATAGTTAAATTGGGACGTGAGGAAATTCAAATGAGTCTATGAGGTTGGTCAGATAAAATCATCACCTTCTGAAATTGTGCTGTTATTCTCATGGAAGTAATCTTTCATGTTGCTTACGATAATTGAATCCGTCAGTTTATCAATTATTGAGGTCAAGCAAATTGATCTAAAAATTGGCAAGTTTGACTCTGTGACCTTCTTGAATATAGGAACCATATTTGGTTGCTTCCAGTCTGTTGGAACCTCCTCAGAGATGATCAACTTGCTCAAAAGATTTTACAGAAGGGTGATTGGGAACATATGGGTAGAAAAGGAGGTGAAGCAATTGGAAGGGATAACTATAGAAAATGAAGTGGGACTTTGTGTGGACTAATAAAGTTCAAGAATTCAAAGTGGAACTATCTCAGGCATGAGAGCATTCATCTTAGAATGCTGAGGGAGGAAGTGGGAGGATCTTGATGTTTTGCAGACTGTAAATAGTGATGGCCCCAGATGTCAGTAATTGGACCATCGGTGTTCTCCCCCTCTCTCTATATATAATACATATATTATATATTATACATAGAAGACTAGAGGAACTAGGGTTCCAATTTGTGGAGTCCTGTAGCTCAGTGGTTAGAGCACTCGCTTTGCAAGCGAGAGACCTGAGTTCAATTCCAGGCAGAGGGCGAAACCTTGGGCAAGTTTCCTTACTCCACACGCCTAATAATAATCCCTCTAAAAAACCAAAAACAATAATAAATTGGTCATTTTCAATCTACGACTGTTTGTGGGATATTGCTGTGCGCAATTGGCTGCCGCGTTCGCCCACAAAAAATACAGTCAATTAACTTTACAGTGTGAAGCGCTTTGGGACGTCCTCCCGACGTGAAAAGCGCTATATCAAATGCAAGGATTATTATTATTATATGTATAAAATATATAATATATATATGAATAAATGATTTGAATTTAGTTAAAGGGAGCACAATATAAAAATTTGCAGACAGCACAAAAATTGTGAGTAAGTGACTTCAGGAGGATAGACAAATTAGTGGAATAGGTAGATAAATAAAAGGTACAATTTAATATACAAATTTGTGAAGTAATGCATTTTGGGAGGAAAATAAGTATACAAAATCTACACCAAACAATAACATTTCATTTAAGAGGAGTGGAAGAGCAGAGACCTCCGGATAAGCATTCACAAATCGTCAGTGGGAGTTGACAAAGATGTAATGAAAAATATATAAAAAAGGTATATACTGTTTATAAAAAAAACTAATCCTAGGTTTTATAAATAGAGGCATAGAATAGAAAAGCACTTAGGTAATGTTAAACTTGTACACATCACTGGTTTCCCTTAGAATATTGTTTTCAGTTCTGGATAGCCCGCTTTAAGAGGAATGTCAGGGCAATAGAGATTATACAGAAGAGATTCACTAAAATGATACCAAGAATGAGAGACTTTTCTTATGAGAAGACTAGAGGATCTAGGGCTGGCTTTAGTAGAACAGGAAACGTTGTGAGAAGATCCGCAGATCTGTTCAAAATTATGAAGGATTTTGAAACTATTTCCATTGGTCCATTACCAATGAGTTGGTAACTAGAGGCCATTGATTTAAAAAGTATAGGTTACAAGATTGTTTTTAACAGAGGTTTATTAGGATATATAATGCTCCACAAAACTTTACAGTAGTTGAAATAAAACCATAATAACTTCAGAAAGGGAATTAGACAAATATTCATATTCAAATATTCATCTGTCTCACAACTCAGGCTGGCTGTTCTCAAGCTCTGCATTCAATACAACTGAACAAAACCACACAATTAAATCTAACAAATACCAAAACGTAATATTGACAACAAAAAACAAAGATTACAGAAAGAAACAAATAATGTACTAACTCTGTTTCATTGCCAATAAAGTTGGCTGAACCTGCTGATATACTTGGCATTTATGTATTGAATGGCTATTGTTTTCTTTGGTGCAATTCCCAGTGACATGCCCATACCAGCAAAAGGTTAGATTGTGCTTGGATGCCCCAGTTTCTACTACCGTATACATAAATATTTTTGCGTATAATATTTGCCCAAAAATCATTCAAACCGCAACACTTCTTGCCAGTAATTTCCTGTGAAGTGCTACAAATTTTTTTTTCAACAAACTGCACTTCCATCAGCATAGATTTTCTGTATATACCTTCACTTAATCAATACAATATGCAATCTTAATATCCGTTAAGGGCGCAGTACACTAAGCATTTTGGCAAATTGAAAACAACAATTATTCATAAAAGTTCTAAGCTAGATCTCAGCCAAAGTAGCAGTCAAGCCAAAATCAAAGAGGGTTCCTGATCACAATCTAATGACCTCCGTCCACCCCACTGGAATCTGTTGATGTTTGGAGGTTAGATGAGGTCAGGAACACACCTGACTGGTATGATTCCAATGGTTACACAGCCCACAGCCTGCTGACACAAACTATCTGGACCAGGGGTCTCCAACTGGTAAATCACAACCGGCCAAACCCTGCACCGCTCCAGCCAAGTTCTCACCAAAGTTCCAGAGGCCACCCAGCTGTGATACCCATTACGCAGCCATCAATGAAGAAAAATTAAATAAGAAAATTTATTTTGTTGACCAACCATAAAGTTTGGCGACCCACTAGTCCTGACTTACACATGAGGAATAGACAATGCGGTTAGGTACAGGAATGTGGCTAGCATCTGTACATCATATCTCAGTCAATGTTCAGAGAGGGAAGAAAATGAAAGGGGAAAAATACAAAAAAACAAATTTAGTGTGGTATAATTTCTAATAATTTGCTGCAGAAAAAATACCAATAACACGTGTCATTCAGTGACAAGTATGAGTTTCTATTTTTTTTACTGTTTCACTTGCATCACAATTATTCTGTTGTGCATGTGCAAGCACATAATACGAGAACTCAAAAGCAATCCATTAAAAATGCTATAGGGTAAATTACATTTGAAATTGCACATGAGTGGGAGGAACTTAAAATTGATCATTCTGCAAGAGGGAGCCAGTGAAGCTTAGCAAGGACTGTGGTGCAGATGTTAGCAATGGTTTTCATGAATAGTGCAGCTGGGGTGACTGGCAAGGAGGGCAGTGGAAAAACTGAGGCAGGAGGTGATGAATGCATGGATAAAAAAGGGTTAGGTATGAGACGGTTCTACACTCCTAAATGTACACCCACGATATGGCTCACTTTCCCCCCTGCAGAGTATATTGGGTAGCCTCTGTATTCAATCCTCACTAATGAATGCATGTCCCTATAACTAGGTGTAACTTGACTAATGAGTTTTTCCATGTCGACAGATACTACCAAATGCTATTCAAATTAAAGATATTCAATTAAGTTCTGATGAAGGGTCATGGAACCTAAACGTTGACTCACTTTCCTTTCTCCATAGATGCTGCCTGACCTGCTGAGTGTTCCCAGTGACTTCTGGATCTATTTTAAGTTCCTCACTCTTGTTTGCAATTTCAAATGTAATTTTACACTATAGCATTTTTAATGGATTGCTTTTGAGTTTTGGGCACCACACCTCAAGAAAGATATATTGGCCCTGGACGGGGTGCAGTGCAGATTCACCAAAATGTTACCAGGCCTAAAAGGGTTAAGATATGAGGAAAGTAAACTTGATTGTATTCCCTTGAGTTTAGAAGGTTCACGGGTGATTTGATTGAAGTATTTAAGATGATAAAGGGATTCGATAGGATAGATACACAGAAGCTATTTCCTCTGGTGGGGGAATCCAAAACAAGGAGGGCATAGTCTTAAAATTAGAATCAGGTCATTTAAGAGTGAAACCAGGAAGCATTTTTTTCACTCAAAGGGTGGTAGAAATCTGGAATTCTCTCCCCCAAAAGGCCGTGGATGCTGGATCCATCCACACCTTGGAGAATGAGGTTGATAGATTTTTGGTAGGTCAGGGTATTAAGCGATATGGGGAGAAAGCGGGAAATTGGAATTGAAAGGATTAGTTGAGCTACAGATCAGCCATGTTCTAATTAAATGGAGGAACAGGCTCGAAGGGCTGATTAGCCTCCTCCTATTCCTATGTTCCTATGTAGCACGCTAGCAGCCACTTGTAATGAAGTTAATGTAAAGTGCACGAAGAACCAACTTATGACTACTACTCATTAATAGTTAAGAGCCTTTTGTTGTTATCAGGTAGAAATAAAGCAACCCGAGGACATGGCGCTCCATCTTTTATGGGCACTGAGCCCCTCCCGAATTTGGGTACCCAATGGTAATTGTATCGCACCAATTACTTGATGGAATCGGTGCCTTTTTCATGGTCCAATCAAAATCATCCTTTAAGTGACCCAGTAAGGAAACAGTGCACCTTCCTATCCACTTATGCAAATGAAAGTCAGTTTGAAATTTTTGCAATCCACGCTAGAGTCAGACTTGATGGCACCATAAGTATCAAAAACGTTAAATATTTTTTAAAAAATTATTTAAAGGGCTACTCAATAACACGCATGCACGAGTTCTACCGAACTTAGGCATTTTCTGAGTTTCCCCAAGCGCAATCGGTAATTACTAACCGCACTTACACTGGCTAATGCTTTTAGCAAACACAAAAACATTACAGAACATATTTTAAACTACACAGGTGACCGTGACATACCCCCTCTTGATAATCAAAATGCTTCAAAAAACAAGGTTGATATTAAAGTTCTTGGAGATACGTCAGGATAAAAGCACCTCTCTCTCTATCCTCCTTTGCTGAATCCTGGCTATCTTCCTGCTCGAGGTAGCTGATATTTCTGTGATACAGGTCTAGTTCCCTGGCTGGTCAATAGAAAAGAAGATCTCACACAATAATGTGTTCTTTTCAAACTACATCATACTTATATATCTTAGCTATGTTAAAAATGCAGGAGAATCGAAAGTTTAACTCCTGTACTCACAGGAAACTCGCAAGTTTCCCTTTTAAAATCCCTTTGTACCTATTGGAAATTTGTACAACTCTTGTACAAAACAGTTTGCTGGTTAGCACTCCCTAGTGCTAACGGTAGGATGAATTCAGGAGGGCTCCTTGTTCCATCCTGTCTTCGTCTTCACCACAAGGCAAACAGGGTTGAGTTCTCCTGCTGTGTACTTTCTGCAAGTTTCTGTACTCGTTTCACTTGACTTGTTGAAACAGTGATGTACTTTCCTCTTGATGTAAGAATCTTAAGTCTTTGGATTAATGACCTTCACTACCCTGCTCGGTTTGTGAAAGTGGTCACGTAAAGTCCCTCCAAGATAGGAATCCCCCTCTGCATAATCACACTTATTATTCAGGGAATGACTTGCATTATAATCAGTAATCATAGTCTAAAGCTTCACTGAAATCTTCCAGTCGGAGTTTGTGTGATTGGGTTGATCATATGCCTACCATGAAACAGGCAAAACGGAGTCAACCTGGGTCTATTGCTGAGGGTTCGGTTATTCAACACCATCATTACCCAGGGAATCCTTTCATACCATCTGGAGCCTTTTTTTATACAGGCTTTCTTCAAAGCACTCTTAATAATACCGTTGATTATTTCCACTTTACCAGAGTTTTCTGGGTGGTACAGTGCATGTAGATTGTGCTTAATGCCTAAATTTTGAGTAACTCAGCAGTGAAACGATTGTCTCTATCGGATTCTAATAATTTCATTCCACTATTAGGAGGTATTAGCTCCTCAGTTATTATCTTCAACAGTTTTTGTAGTACACCATTTGCAAGGGTACCCAATGGTAAAACCGGTTGTGTGATCCACGAAAATAAGGATGTACCGATTACCTCTGGCATTTTAGGTAAGCGTTCGACAAAGACTAAATAGACCCTTTCCCATGACCTTCCCATTTTAACCTTTTCCAAAGTATTGTTTTTAGGTACGGTGGATACACCTCATGCACTCTCCCACGTAACTTTTTAACTCCCTCTTAACCGCAGGCCACCAGTATTCATGTAGATTGGCTCAGGTTCCCTTCACCCCGTTATGCAAATTTCCAGGACCTTCATGTGCCAGGTGATCAGATAATCCTGTATCCGTTTTGATGGGATCAGTTGGTTCTTGCTTCCCTATTGCCAGTATAGCTGTAAGCCCTTTACGACCAAATGTTTCCCCTTTGTCCAATTTGGAAGGCTTCCATTCTGTCCTGACTCTTTAGGGCTCTGAGACGCTACCCTGCGTGGAGGGTGCTCCATAAGTGCAAGTTGTTGCTGTTTGACTCCATGTTTGCCGCTATCGTTGTCACTACAGGGTGGTTAGTATAACTGTTGTTAATAACTTTCTTTGAAAATATATATTTATTTATAAATATATTTAGTAAACAGATCCAAAACAAACACAACATCTTCTGGTTCAATTTTTCCCTTTTCTCCCGATACAAAAAACATTCCGTTGTTTACGGTACATTCCTTCATCACACATAGGTTGTGCACACATTTTTTGGGACGCTCCCTTTAACACAGTGGGGAGTCCCACCTGTGTACAACACATTCATGTGCGTGCCCGCACACACTCTGATAAGGTACCTGGTTTCGGGAGTGACAAAGGGGCTCCTTTACTGAGTTTATGATCCTCCTGTGCGGTGGACTGCGTGGAACGTTTCAAGGCAGTTCTGCCAGACCCATCTTTCTTAGCACTGGGTATGGGTAGAAACCCAGCACGTAGCGGCATTTGTTGCCGGTGTAGCGGGGCTCCAGGCACAGCCTCAGGCATCTACACACAAAGGTGGCCATGAGGATCAGGGCTACGTAAGGGACCCCTTTCCCCGCCTTTTCCGGGGTGCATCGTGCCTCTGCGGACATGATCCATCTTGGACTCCCACATCATGGAAGACCTCTCTAGTGACTGCAATGGTGTTGTTCCTGGTCAAAGGCCAGACCTGGGCCACGTTCAATAACACCGAGAGGGCCTCACACTTTATCACCAGATCTTTCCCGGTGATGGGACAGCGAGCGCTGGCACCACATCACCAGTTTCTTCCTCACTGTGCCTAGACACTCCTCCTGGCTTTTTTGGTATGCCTCGGCAGCCCCAAATCAGATGCCGAAGACTTTGATGTAGTTTGGCTTCACTGCAAAAGGTATGTTAATAATGCCCATGATTGATATTTGTCCTACTGGCATCGGCTCATTTAAAAAACAAGCTGAGCATTCCAGCATATCAGCGTGATCATCGTCTGACGTATGCAATGCATCTTTATCGTGTCCTAAACTGTGACAAACTTGCACAAGAGGTTTGTCCTTTTCCTTTTTCCAAATTGACTGCCAAATTTGCTTGTGAACTAAGGGTTTTGCTTTGTGGTTAATCCAATTTTCATTAGCCCAATTGATCAGGTCATTACACAATGTTTTCATACATAAGCAGAATCTGAAACGATTATGCAATGGAAGAAGTTTTAACACCTCCAGCAGAGTAATGACTTCAGCTGCTTGTGTTGACGTACCGTTGCAGGGAATCGCATGGTTACCCAATTCTTCCCACCCTGCTGCCTTCCCACTGCAATGCCAATTCCTGCCTGTCTTTTGAGATCTATCAATTGGGCAGTCCCATCACAATAATTTACAGTCAGTCCCTCAACCAGTTCCCAGGGCTCAATCTCCACTGGGGGCTTACTCTCCGACAGCAAACACTCTAATTCAATATCTGACTCTTTAGTTTTGAATTCCCTGCATTGATGGCTCGTCTCCCATTGCGTTTTTAACTTGAAAACCGGGTGGCTTACTTTCAGTGGGAGATTACCCCTGTTCTATGACGAGGATGAGAGCTAACTTTCTTCAGTTGAACGTCAACAAGACCAAGGCCCTACTGATTGGCTCCCATCAGCACCTCCTCACCTCAAGCGATGACAGCATCACCATCCTATAATGCACACTCCACCTTACTAAGCCAGTCCGGAACCTTGGCATCTTGTTTGACCCTCAGTTATCCTTTCTACCCTACATCTGTGCCAAGACCTGCTCTGCCATCCCCCACCTCCGCAACATCACCCGACTCCACCACTGTCTCACAACGCAGGCCGCCGAAACCCTCTTACACGCTCTCATTGCATCAAGACTTGACTATGCAAACTCCGTGCTTGTCGGCCTCCCCAACTCCTCCCTCCACAGGCTGCAGATCATCCAGAACTCTGCAGCTTGTGTCCTCTCCAACATCATGCTCTGTGACCCTATCACCTCCATCCTCACCCGCCTCCACTGGCTTCCCATAACACAGAGCATACACTTCAAGATCTTGGTCCTCACCTTCAAAGCCCTCCATAGCTTTGCTCCCCCTACCTCTGCAACCTCCTAACTCCTTACCAACCTGCTCGCTCCTTCCGCTCAGCGGGTACCGGACTGCTTCACATCGCCCCATCATTACCAGGCGAGCCTTCAGCCACTCTGCCTCCACCCTCTGGAACTCCATCCCGCTGTCTCTTCTCCTCGCCCCTCCCTTGCCTCCTTCAAGACCCGTCTCAAGACCCCCCTTTTCGACCATGCCTTCGATCACCCTCCTTCCCACACCTGCCCTCCACCCTCCTAGATCCTGACCCCCAGCTCAGGTCCGAAACATTAATTGTCCAGCGCCTTGGGACGTCCGCCCGACTTGAAAGGCGCTCTACAAGTGTAATTGTGTTGTTGTCCTTGTGTGTACTTATGTAGCTTTATTCTTCAATTTTTACAGATCCCTCTGCTGGGGAATCTTTTATTTTGACGACTCTTCTTGGCAGGGTTGCCACGTGGCTTCGGCCCTGCGCCACTTCCTTTATTTTTTACATTTTGCACACGGATGGGTTGAGGCCCCATCATGTTAAGCGGTTTATAAGTATTATTTGTTTTACTTTCATGGTTCTCAGACCGTTTTTCTCGATCTACAAACACATCATCGATATGATAATATCGATAATGTTTCTCTGTGCGTTTGACAAGACATTCCAAATGCTCTACCGCCAAAGATCGAATGAGAGTATAAATCCCCTCCTCATCTGAGACATTGCCATGAGAAACATCTCGCCCCACAGTTCTGTAGAGAACTATTCAGTGACTTTGGAAGCTAGGACCCTGGGGCGCCCCCGGCCTAAAGTCCTGATCAGCGCAATTTTTTCAGAAAGCCCTTTCTCCCTGATTATAGTTCATTTAATATCACTGAGAGGGCTGCCACCAAATCGTCCCGTTCCGGATCTATTAGGTCCATCCGATGCTGCTAATTACAGATGGGAGGTAGATCTGAACAGCCGCTTTATTGGCAGTGACTAAATTTGCAATAGGAATTGTGAACGTTAACCACCCTTCAATCTTTTTTTCAGGCATAATATCTGTTAATAATTTTAAACCTAAAACGCTTTGTGTTTCAGATTGTAAATGAACATGGCATTCGGCCGTTCTTGCAGCGGGGATTGTATTTGTTGTGGCTGTAAGTCCTCCGCTGGGTGTTTCTACTGTTTGACAGCTTGTTTTTTGTTATTGTATGAGAGCCTGTTGCTCTCTTTCTGTTTTAAGGTTTCAATTAAAAACTCTGTTTTAGAGAATTGCTGCTGCCCTCTCTCCACCTCAGCCCGAGTTTCTTAAACTAACAATTGTTTTTTATAACATATTTGTCTTGAATTTTAGCAGAGGGCATGGTAGGTCCCCAACTGATGCATGTCTGAGATCAGCTAACTCAATACCACCTGTGAATCAAGCCTATAGGCCTTTTAGCTAATTATTACAGCTATCAGTGCATTTTACCCACTTTATCAGAGAACCGAGGCAAGAACGATCCACCTGCCAGTCAAAACAGTATAACTGGAACAAATAAACTAATTTGAGAATGGAAAAACATTCTTTTAATATAAGTTGAGAAACAATTTCAGTATAAAAGCCAAAAAGAAGGAAGATTCCAAGAATATAACTCCAAAATGACAAAGGACAAAATGTTCCCTTTTCCCGCCAACATTGTTCTCCCCCTTTCTCCTCCTTCACCCTCCCCCCAGTAACAAGTTCACCACAAGTTATGTAAAAGCACTACTAATTCTAAGAGCTAACGTTTTAAAGTCAAATGAATGCATGGCACAATCTCTTTGTTTCTCACATCCGAGGTTGGTGCAAGAGAAACTTTCCAGTTACTGATACCTTTGACTTATCGACTTGTACCTTGATCTCTTACCTGATGTGTGACATCGCCCACAGCCTGTATGAACTGGTCAAGCTCTTGGCCAATGGATACGTATTCCAGAATCACATTTTCCAGGTTGTTTACTTCTTCCACCTCACCTGCGTAATACATATAACAATACATTAGGCACTGCAACAAGGATGTAATTTTACCCTTTGTTGCTTTTGTGGCCTTTCGATATCTGGAATGCCAGGAACAATAAATAACAACAAAATGACATTTGTATAGCGTCTGTTGCGTCGGGAGGACATACCAAGGCACTGGACAATCAGTGTTTTGGACCTGAGCTGGGTGTCGGGATCGGGGAGGGTGGGGGGCGGGGGAAGGAGGGTGATCAAAGGCACGGTCGAAGAAGAGGGTCTTGAGATGGGTCTTGAAGGAGGCAAGGGAGGGGGCGAAGCGGAGGGACTGTGGGATGGAGTTCCAGAGGGTGGGGGCAGAGTGGCTGAAGGCCCGCCCGGCAATGGTGGGGTGGGCGAGGCGGGGGACATGAAGCAGGCTAGAGCCCGCTGAGTGGAGGGAGCAGATAGGTTGGTAGAGGATTAGGAGATCGCAGAGGAAGATAATAACAATAATCCTTGCATTTGACTTTTCACTTCTTCTAGATGTCCCAAAGCGCTTCACAGAACATACTGTAAAGTGAATTGACTGTATATTTGTGGGCGAAAAGTGGCAGCCAATCGTGCACAGCAGTGTCCCACAAACAGTCGTGGATTCAAATAATCATTTTTTTTAGATGGGAGCAAGGCCATGGAGGGCTTTGAAGGTGAGGACCTGGATTTTGAACTGTATCCTCTGTGTGACGGGAAGCCAGTTGAGTCGGGCGAAGGTGGGGGTGATAGGGTCATGGAGCCTGCTGCAGGAGAGGACACGGCTGCAGAATTCTGGATGATCTGCACCCTATGGAGGGAGGATTTGGGGAGGCTGACAAGCAGGGGGTTTGTGTAGTTGAGCCTGGATGTTATGAATCCCTGTATGAGGGTTTCAGCGGCCTGCGGTGTGAGACAGTGACGGAGCTGAGCGATGTTGCGGAGGTTGGCAAAGGCTGAACGGGTCATGGCACGGATGTGGGGTATGAAGGACAGTTGAGGGTCGAACAGGATGCCAAGGTCTGTATTGGCTCTGTGAGATGTACAGTGCATCCATGGAGAGAGATGCTGTCAAGCGCCCGAGGTATGGAGGCGCTGACGGGAGCCAAGCAGGAGGGTCTTGGTCTTGTTGACAAAGGAAGCAAGAAGTGGGCTTGGGAAAGAAAATCATAACCTGTCACACAAGAATTAAAATAAATATATTAACATTCAAGTCATGTTAATAGAATATGAGGTACCAACGTTGCTACAATTATACAGTAAATATCAAATACCATCCATTTCTGACAAAACAAAATCAAGAGTTTAACTGAAGACCTCAACTTGAAGTTTTTCAAATTACAGTACATCAAAAAATACAACCTAATCCATGCCAACTTCACTAAGCTGTAGAGATAAGCAAACCAAAGCAAACCAAGCGTTGGGGTTCATTTCTAAAGGGATAGAAATGAAAAGCAGGGAAGTTATGCTAAACTTATATCAAACCTTGGTTAGACCACACTTGGAACACTGTGTACAGTTCTGGTCCCCATATTATAGAAAGAATATAGAGGCACTGGAGGAGGTGCAAAGGAGATCTACAAGGATGATACCGGAACTGCAAGGTTATACCTATCAGGAAAAGCTGAACAAGCTTGGACTCTTTTCTCTTAAAAAAAGAGTGAGGGGTGACTTAACAGAGGTCTTTAAAATGATGAAAGGTTTTGATAGGGTAGACATAGAGAAGATGTTTCCACTTGTGGGAGAGACCAAAACCAAGGACCATCAATATAAAATAGTCACCAATAAATCAAATAGGGAAGTCAGAAGAAACGTCTTTACCCAGAGAGTGGTGGGAATGTGGAACTTGCTACCCAAGGCCAAGGGGTATTTGAAGCAAATAGCACAGATGCAGTTAAGTGGAAGCTAGATTAGTACATGAGGGAGAAAGGAATAGAAGGTTATGCTTGAAGGCTTAGTTGAGGAAGGGCAGGAAAAGGCTCATGCGGAGCATAAATGCCGGCATAGACCAATTTAATAATAATCCTTGCATTTGATATAGCGCTTTTCACGTCGGGAGGACGTCCCAAAGCGCTTCACAGAATATACTGTAAAGTGAATTGACTGTATATTTGTGAGTAAACGCGGCAGCCAATTGCGCACAGCAATGTCCC
The DNA here is from genome assembly GCF_018977255.1 of Callorhinchus milii. Lineage (NCBI taxonomy): Eukaryota > Metazoa > Chordata > Chondrichthyes > Chimaeriformes > Callorhinchidae > Callorhinchus > Callorhinchus milii. Next base: position 80,704,727 of record NW_024704743.1, read on the forward strand.
ACAAACAGTCATAGATTGAAAATTACCAATTTATTATTGTTTTTGCTTTTGGAGGGATTATTATTAGGCTCTGTGTGGAGTAAGGAAACTTGCCCAAGGTTTCGCCCTCTGCCTGGAATTGAACTCAGGTCTCTCGCTTGCAAAGCGAGTGCTCTAACCACTGAGCTACAGGACTCCACGAGTTTGGCCGAATGGCCTGTTTTTGTACAGTATGTTCTATGTAATTCTAGTATGCAAATACCAACTTTCCTTGTTCTTAATGAGATATACTCTACAGCGTTTCATTTTTAAAAAATCATATTATAAGTAATTTAAATAATGAACTATGGATTTAGATTCCAGATGTTATTCTTCCTCAGCTAAATATCTGTAGAGTAAATTATAGCTCAACTTGAAATGTTTGAAATCCCTACAAAGTAATCGTGAGACAATAGCTGCTATGAGCAGACAAGAAGGATCTTCAACAAGGATTGACAAGATCTATTATTGGTATAATTTTCTGGAATCTGTCACAGGTCTAAATAAAAGTGTTACATAACAAAGGAAGCTGCAAACTGAAAGTGAAATGCCTTCAGGCACAAACATCTGGTACCTCAGAAATGGCTGTAATAAAAATGTCCATCTTCTGCATCTAACACTGCCATTTCCAAAACTATACAACATTAATAATAACATATTTGCTAACAAAAGTACCATGAAGCAAACCGTCTTTAAAAGGTAGCATTTAAATAATTTCAATAAATATGGTACAATAACCAGTTTGATTGCAATTAAAACTAAATTGTATTCCAACTTAATACTTTACTTCAGTTTTCACAAAAGCGACTGACAAAAAAAAGAATAATAGATGATGTAGGGCAGCATCGTCCAACAGATAGCAGGACTAGTAATTTTATGCGGCCTGCAACCATTTTCACCATTCGAACTTCCACTCCCTCCCTGGTGATCGTCCTCACAGGGCAGTGGCATGAACTGGCGGTTGGGAGGATGCAGCGTGCAGAGCCTTTACTGCAATCTTTCAGGAAGGCAAGTGCATCTCTTACCAACTGCGTCCTTAGCAACCAACCACAGACGCCTGCCGCTGCAGATAGTGACCCGCGCTTGGGAGAGATTGGGAGAGAAACAACAACAAAATGACATTTGTATAGTACCTTTCACGTTGGGAGGACGTCCCAAGGTGCTGGACAGTCAGTGTTTTGGACCTGAGCTTGGGGAAGAGAGAGAGGACAGGGGGAGTGAGAGGAGGGAGGGGGGAGCGAGAGGAGGGAGGGGGGAGCGAGAGGAGCCAAAAGGTTGGACCACCATGGTGTAGGGAATGAAACAAGGGCAGTTATGATAGAAAGCAAAGAGATACTAGATAAATTAAGACAAACGTAAAGAGAACAGAGCACCAGGTCCAACTGGACTGCACCCGAGGAACCTTAAAGAGATAAAGTGGTGTGGTAGATAGCTGAGGCACCTTGATCAGACTACATTTGGAGTACGGTATACAAATCGTTACACAAAGCAAGGAATATTTAGAGTTCTGATCACCATATTATAAGAAGGATATTATAGCATTGCTGAGGACAATGTAGACTTACAAGTATGTTTCTAGGGTTGAGTGGATACAGCTATCAAAAAAGATTGTGCAAGTTGCTGATTTTTTTTCTCTAAAGTTGAGATGGTTGAGACCTGATGGACGTTTAAGGTTATGAAAGCATTTGTTAAGGTGGACAATGATAGGCCGTTTCCACTTGTTGGCAAGTCCAAAACAAGAAGGCATGAATAGAAAATACTTTGTTGGGAGGAAGGTTAGGAGGAACATCTTTGCATAGAGGGTGATCAGAATGTGGAACTCACTGTCAGAAGCTGTGACTGAAGCAAACACCATCAATGTATTTATGAGAAATCTTGGGGCATACATAAGGGAGAAGGGTATAGAGATATATTGGAGAGAGGAGTATGAGGGGTGGGAGCTTGACTAGTTGGGCTGAATGGCCTACACCCGTTCCCTATCGCTCTAGCTAATGATGGAAATCCACTTTGTTAGGGAATTATCACTCGATTACAATTTTAAACACTATTCTCACATGATTTTGTGCTGTTATTTGAAAACTTTTTATATAGTTTTTGCCAGAGATCACAATCAAGAAATCTGGACAAGTACACTGACACAATGTGCTTCATACGATTAAAAGCACTTTCATGATGATTACAGAAGCATCACAAGTGCTCCATTACAGAACGTATATGAATGACATGGATATGGACATAAAGGGGGTTACTTCTAAGTTAGCAAATTATATTACATTTATTTAAATTGGGTGGACAACCTAATTGTAAGAATTTAAATTTATGTGAGATGCAGTTTAACACAATAAATGTGAAATACTACATTGGCTGGATAAAGAATAAGGAGTAAAATTATAGCTCAAAGCATAAGACATTCAATGGTGGGAAGGAGCAGAGGGATCTGAGAGTACAAATACATAAATCACTAGGAGTGAGGCGGCAGATTCCAAAAAGCTATCAAGAAGGCAAATAGGTTATACGATTGATAAATGGGGTTAATGAACATATAAGTAGGGAAGCATGTTGAAATTGTATAAGATATTGGTTAGGCCGCAATTGGAATACTGTTATCCATTTTGGGTGACCCATTACAAGAAGGATGTCAGCAATGAAGAGAGTGCAGTAGAGATTCAATGATATTTGACAATGTACTTATAAAGATTATCTGGTTAAACTGGAGCTTTTTATACTAAATAAATGACTTAGTTCCCTAAAATTTCACTTTTCTATTGAAAAATACACAACACGGCATGCAGCAAATTCATACAAAGACTGAGATCTTGAAACTCAAAATTCTAACAAAAGGGGCAGATCAAGAAACTAAAAGGACATAAAAACTTACAGGACGAGAAAGATCATTACCATCATCCTAGTCAGTTCTAATATTGTGCTCGTGTGACATTTCCTCAAAAGAATCATATTTGTAATCACAGCACTTATATTGTTTGGTGGTAAGTCAACCTATGGATCATTTATGCTGCCAGAATCGTTCTGGCAGCATAAATTTTACTCCATGGGTATGAATTACCTCCGGGTAGTGTAGGGATCAAGGATCCACCACAATTTGCGCTGCCTAAACTCTGCTTATACTATACGTGTGAAGTAATTTTCCTCCTAGCAGTATCAACTGCATGAAATTGTCAATTCATGCTGAATTATAAAGCATTTTATGATGAGATTTTAAACCTCTTAAAAAAAATTGGTGGAACAAGAACGACAACAACAAAATTACATTTGGATAGCACCTTTCACATCAGGAGGACATCCCAAGGTGCTGAACAGTCAGTGTTTTGGACCCGAGCTGGGGGTCGAGATTGGGGAGGGTGGAGGGCAGGGGAGGAAGGAGGGTGATTGAAAACAGGGTCGAAGAGGAGGGTCTTGAGATGACTCTTGAAGGAGGCAAGGGAGGGGCTGAGATGGAGGGACTGCGGGATGGAATTCCAGAGGGTGGGGGCAGAGTGGCTGAACAATTACAATTACACCCTGTTATAAATAGTTGAGAGTCGATAAAATTCCAACCAGAAATTAACGTCGTCCGCGTCACGCTGTCACTGATCAACCACAACAATTTGCATTTATACAGCATGTGGGGTTGCATCTCAGAGCGCTTAACAGTGGGGGAGCTTGATGCCGAGCTGGGCTGAGGTGACCATAGGCATGGTCAAAGAGGAAGGTTTTCAGGAGTGATATGAAACAGGCAAAGAGGGGGGCAAGACAAAGGGATTAAGCATGGTCGTCGATGGAGCGAGGGGACAAAGGATGGGCAGGAGGCGGAGCCACTGATAGAAGATGGCGGGTAGTGGAGTGGGAAGTAAGCAGCTGGGAGAGGTAGGGAGGTGCCTGGGCGTGAGGATCTTGAAATCAATCCATTCGGCAATAGGAAGCCAGTGAAACCTCGCAAGGACTGGAGTGATGAGGGTATGGAATTTAGTGCAGGTGAGGATACAGAAAGTGGAGTTTTGAATCAATTGGATTTTATGAATGGTGGAGCTGGGGAGATTGGCAAAGAAGGCATTGGAATAATCGAGGTAAGAGGTGCCAAATGCACAGACGGGGGATTTGGCAGTGTTGGGTGTGAGGTATGGTTGCAGGCGAGCGGAAGTATAGAGAAGTGGTCCTCATCGGGGACTGGATGTGGGGTAGGAAGAACAGCTGGGGATCAAAAAACAAGATTTAAAATGTAATGATGGGTTTGGATGTTGGGATTTTTAAGATAAGGAAATGTCAGTCCACAAACCAATCGCATGACAATGAAGCACATTATAATTTAATGCTTTCCAGGTTTAGATAAGTTGAATACTTCCCTCCAGGGAAACAGTGCACATTCCATTCCAACAATCTATCTCTTGAATTTTCATGTGAAGTGCTTGCACTCCAATCTCAGTTTGGTTTGGATACTTTTAAGTATGGTGATGGGTTTCCACATGCGTCAGACATCCGGCTGACCAATACAAATTTTATAGCAGCCTTACCTGACATCAAAAAACAATAATAAATTGGTCATTTTCAATCCACGACTGTTTGTGGGACACTGCTGTGCACAATTGGCTGCCAGGTTTTGCCCACAAATATACAGTCAATTCACTTTAGTTTATTCTGTGAAGTGCTTTGAGACGTCGAGAAGACGTGAAAAGGCGCTATATCAAATGCAAGAATTATTATTATTATTATCAGAGGAGTCTTTCCTTCTATCAATCTGAGCTGAATTTGAAACAAATTTCCAGAGGCGAAAGGAATGTGTACCAACCCGTTTTACAATCCATTTTGTTTTTCATAACAAAAAAAACAAGAAATATCAATGGATGCAGTGCCAGAATTCTTATTCATGAATCAGAATGAAAATCTCCTGGTTTTAATACAATTTGTTATTATTTTTATATTGAAATAATTATCAGGAAATAGAAATCAAATGATTCAGATGATTAATATTTGCAGCTAACTTTGCAAATTCTTAACTTTGACTTTTTTATAAGAACATAAGAAATGCTAAGAAATGTGGAGTCCTGTAGCTCAGTGGTTAGAGCACTCGCTTTGCAAGTGAGAGACCTGAGTTCAATTCCAGGCAGGGCGAAACCTTGGGCAAGTTTCCTTACTCCACACGCCTAATAATAATCCCTCCAAAACATAAACAATAATAAATTGGTCATTTTCAATCTACGACTGTTTGTGGACATTGCTGTGCGCAATTGGCTGCCGCGTTCGCCCACAAATATACAGTCAATTCACTTTACAGTCTATTCTGTGAAGCGCTTTGGGACGTCCTCCCGACGTGAAAAGCGCTATATCAAATGCAAGGATTATTATTATTATTATTATAGTCGAAAAAGGACCAAGGTCAATCCAGTTTGTCTTCCACCTTCCTGGCGCTCGCATGCACCATATGTCCCAAACTACCTATGTACTGTATCCCATAATGGAATAGTAAGGAAGCTTATAGAAGCTGAAATACCTGAAAGACTGTGACAGTCTTATCACACCAGTCACTATACTTCATAAATATGAATCATGTTATATTGGCAGCAAAGATTTTGAAATCGATTTCCAGATCCTCACACTTGTGGACCAATCACTTCATAGCCTGGCACCTCCCTACATCTCCAACCTATTTACACTCCACTCCACTACTTGCCGTCTGCGCTCAGCTGGCTCCAGCCTCCTGACGTCACTCGTCTGCTCTGCTCCACCATCGGCAGCCATACTTTCAGGCACTACACCCGAAACTATGGAACTCCCTGCATCATTCCCTCCACTTGCCTCCTCCTTCCCCGTGTACAGATTACATCTGAAGATCTTCTTCTTTGTCAGTGCATATGGTCACCTCCCCACTCTCCCTGACTCAGCGTCAAGCTGTTAAGCACTCTCAAGATGCTACCCCACGTAAAGGGTGCTATATAATTGTTGTTGTTAATGTACAACATCAGCTGATGTACTTTATCCTGATCAAAATACTCACTAACCAGATTGTTATTTTTTCACTATAACTATTAACAAATGGAGAACAATGTTGTCCCCACCCTTTTCTCACAATTCTGATTTCCAAAGCTCACTACTCATTGCATTTGTTCGCATGCTAGAATGTATTTGGCAATCCAGCACTTCAGTTCTGCTGCTGTAAATTAAGTCCATTTGTGTATTATTTCTACATAAGCCATCTGCATTGAAGATAACAACACCAGCTGACTAAGTTTGAGCTGCTTTAAGTTGTTAAAAAATACACCCGTCTTTGTTCTTTTTTCCTCCATTTCACAATGTTGTGTAATCTCTTGCCTCCATGGCACTGAAGCAAACACAGCAAATGACATGCTTCCTTTTTAAAAATAAATTACTGAGAATGCTAAATACTGTAAATATAGTAAATACCACTGGAAAGGAAGTGCAGCACCAAAAAGAGGAAATCAATGTGGCCAACAAGGGAGGTAAATTCAGAGAGTAAGGACAGAAAAAGAGCTTTCCTCCATCCATTATTTTGTTGCAATGGTTTTTCCAGTCCTGGACATTAATATGCCTCTATTTTCTTGTTGAGGCCCCTGCTCCATTCAAAGGGGAACTCGTATTTCCACACAATAATTCAATAAAATGTTATCCAACAAGGCACTGCATTAATTCCAGACTCTGACAAAGTTTCTTTAAGCTGACTCACAAATTTATCACAGGTTATGAATGCAGACAGGCTGGCGCTATTTTCTTTCCCAAGCACTTCCTTCGATAAAATATACATCTACTCCAACTAGATATTTATTTGTATTATTAGGCAACAGAACACTAGACAAACTAGGCAGACTTACATGATGATAAATTGGACCAGTTATAGCATAAATCAGATAATTGGTGGAAAATGTTTCAATTCAGCACTTGCGAATGGTTCGTTGGACTACTTAGGCAAAGTTAAAGTGGACAGGGAATTCCAATCACATCAGATAGAAGCTTGTATTGCAATATAATTAAAAATAATTGTATACCAAGCAAGAGTTTTTTTTAAAAAGCATAATTGCAATTTATTTTTGATTGCTCAAACTGTGGCCCCTGCCTGCTGGAACTGCTTCCCCAGATTCTTCCACCTTGCCCTCTTTAAAAGCATTTCTGAAAACCTAACTCTTCAACTCTCTTGCCCACTCACCACT